>NW_025228188.1:22015-34336 GCF_018294505.1 Triticum aestivum | reverse complement strand
AGAGACGCGAGCCTAGAACACTAACAAAATCACGGCGCGGCACGTAAACAAGGGAAAAGCACACTCTGAATTATTTTTTTCGCTCTCGTTTTTTTTTTGCGCTCTTTTTTTTTTTGCGCTGCTTTTTTTTTGCGAAAAATCACTATAATGGCGAGTGTCTCAAAACTCTTCCTAGCTCAAACTGACAGGATGGGCACGAAATTTTTTCGACCAATTTTTTTTTTCGACTGCCCGGACCCAAAAACTGGAAACGGGTCAAAAAAAAACTTCCTATAATGGCACCTGTCTCAAAACACTCAAAAACACCTAAAAATAGGATAGCCAGAAATTTTTTCGAAAAATGCGTTTTCGAAAAATTTTGGGCCTAAACGGAGCGTGGCTACCCGACTCTTTTTTTTTTCCGAAACCTACGCCGGCAAGGAAACACGAATCGGAATCTAGATGGATCCCGAAAACAAACCTAATAAGCAAAGAACTCGGATTGGTGGTGGATATATGGTGGTGGTATATGGCAGCGGTGGTGGTAGCGGTGGTAGTATATGGATATGGATCGGTGGTGGTATATGGACACGGATTGGTGGTGGTATATGGATACGGATTCGGTGCGGTGGTGGTAGATGGCAGGGGCGATGATGATGGTGCGGCGGCGGCGTGACAACTTATGACCAGAACTCGAAACTCTAAAAGACTAGACTCTAAGACCAGCAACTAGACACAACGATGCAACCACAAATTCAACAAAGAAAAACCCTAAAAAGATTATGCAAAGGCTCAGATTGGTTCGGATATGATGAACTAACCCTAATTTTTTTTGTGGCTTTTTCGTGGACTATAGGTATGAAGAACAGACTCGATCTAAACTACGAAAAACTGTAAAATCTCACCGAGCAACCTGGAAATCTGATACCACTTGATAGAGGCAAAGGTGTCCCGTCTTTCGATGAGATGATGGATATCGCTTTGGTGGAAGTCGACTTTGACGATCCGACTACGAACGTGCGAGGACGTCGCGCCTTAGCAATCGCTAAACCAACTCCGAGAGGTTATTGACCACGCCGGAGCACGATCAACCTGACCACGAGGGTCTGTTTCCTGCGAGCAAACGAAGAACAAGCAAGAAACTAAGATTGCAATCTGGATATTGCGAATATAAGATGAAATCTTTATTGATCAAGGTGGGGTTCTGTGACGCCTTTGTCTGGTCGTTGAACACAAACGAAGTACGCGAAGTTGCAGCTATGGCGAACTTTTAATCTAAACAAAACCCAAAGTCTAAACGATGCCCTAAGGGCTGTATATATGGAGGAAGAGGGGGGGAATTTCGTGGCCCTTGGTGGAGGGGTCCGAAATCAACCCTATCTCTTGTTTCCCCACACATACAGACTCTAAAAATAGCCTATACTTATGTATTTCGAAATTACATGGGCCTGGCCCAATAATAAGGTGACGCAGCACCTAAAATAGCCTCGGGACGAATATTATGAAGTGGCATCTTGTATATTTCGTCCAAGGCTTCATGCACCCATTATGGTGGCTTCAAAGTCCTGAAATCATCACTTGTAACTCCGTTCTTGTTCCCCTTGCGCATGCCATCATCTCCATGCTTGTTCTTGCTCCAATGTTCATCCTTCTCCAAGCTAGGCCCTTCATTTGTAAGCAAAACAAATGTATCCAATTTAGGCAGCATCATATTCTCATGAACATTAGAATCATTACCAAGAAACGAAAGTACCTGGTAATTTAGTTGGCGTGCACGAGCTCTAGTAATTGGACCAGTATGTATAGCAGCAGGGGCTGTGGGTGTAACAATTGTATTGATGTCCTCATCACCAAGGTTACCAAACAAATGTGCATCACGTAGAGCAATAAAAACAGCACGTAAATGTTCCAAATGTTCTTCCAAAGATCTGCTATAAATCAATATGTCATCAAAGTAAACTACCACAAATCGTCCAATGAAAGCACGTAAAACTTCGTTCATTAATCTCATGAAAGTACTAGGTGCATTAGTTAACCCAAAAGGCATGACTAACCACTCATATAATCCAAACTTAGTTTTGAATGCTGTTTTCCATTCATCTCCCAATTTCATACGAATTTGATGGTATCCACTACGCATATCAACTTTGGAGAATATTGTAGAGCCACTCAATTCATCAAGCATATCATCTAGCCTAGGAATAGGATGACGATAACGAATAGTAATATTATTAATGCCTCTACAATCAACACACATACATGATGATAGAGGCAAAGGTGTCCCGTCTTTCGATGAGATGGTGGATTTCGCTTTGGTGGAAGTCGACTTTGACGATCCGACTACGAACGTGCGAGGACGTCGCGCCTTAGCAATCGCTAAACCAACTCCGAGAGGTTATTGACCACGCCGGAGCACGATCAACCTGACCACGAGGGTCTGTTTCCTGCGAGCAAACGAAGAACAAGCAAGAAACTAAGATTGCAATCTGGATTTTGCGAATATAAGATGAAAGCTTTATTGATCAAGGTGGGGTTCTGTGACGCCTTTGTCTGGTCGTTGAACACAAACGAAGTACGCGAAGTTGCAGCTATGGCGAACTTTTAATCTAAACAAAACCCAAAGTCTAAACGATGCCCTAAGGGCTGTATATATGGAGGAAGAGGGGGGAATTTCGTGGCCCTTGGTGGAGGGGTCCGAAATCAACCCTATCTCTTGTTTCCCCACACATACGAACTCTAAAAATAGCCTATACTTATGTATTTCGAAATTACATGGGCCTGGCCCAATAATAAGGTGACGCAGCACCTAAAATAGCCTCGGGACGAAATTTATGAAGTGGCATCTTGTATATTTCGTCCAAGGCTTCATGCACCCATTATGGTGGCTTCAAAGTCCTGAAATCATCACTTGTAACTCCGTTCTTGTTCCCCTTGCGCATGCCATCATCTCCATGCTTGTTCTTGCTGCAATGTTCATCCTTCTCCAAGCTAGGCCCTTCATTTGTAAGCAAAACAAATGTATCCAATTTAGGCAGCATCATATTCTCATGAACATTAGAATCATTACCAAGAAACGAAAGTACCTGGTAATTTAGTTGGCGTGCACGAGCTCTAGTAATTGGTCCAGTATGTATAGCAGCAGGGGCTGTGGGTGTAACAATTGTATTGATGTCCTCATCAGGTACCTATGCAAGCATGTTCCTTATTACTTGGTAGACCATGGCAATTTGAAAAAAATTCTGTACACCATGGTAGAAACAATCACTATACTCTTGTTCATAAGGATAAAAATATTACTTTGCTTCCTATGACTCCTGATTCCATTTTGAAAGATGATATTAATAGAGCTAATAAAGCACAACAGGAGAAGAATAAGAGTGAAAATCAGATTGTGGCAAAAGAATTTGAGCAACAAATGAAGCCTAATAATAAACCATCTAGTGTTGCTTCTGAAATTAAATTGAAAAGTGCATGTTTATTTGCCACCAAATCTGATATTGATGAGCTAGATTTCAGCAAATCTGTTTGCTATGCTTTTGTGTGCAAAGAGGCATTATTTTCATTCGAGGACGTGCCTTCCTCTTTGCCTCCTGCTGTCACTAACATTTTGCAGGAGTTCGCTGACGTTTTTCCACAAGACGTGCCACCGGGATTACCGCCTATTCGAGGGATTGAGCATCAGATTGACTTAATTCCCGGTGCTTCACTGCCATACCGTGCACCATACCGTACCAATCCAGAGGAGACGAAGGAGATTATGCGTCAAGTACAAGAGCTTCTCGACAAAGGTTATATACGCGAATCCCTTAGTCCTTGTGCTGTTCCTATTATTCTAGTGCCGAAAAAGGATGGTACATCACGTATGTGTGTTGATTGTAGAGGCATTAATAATATTACTATTCGTTATCGTCATCCTATTCCTAGGCTAGATGATATGCTTGATGAATTGAGTGGCTCTACAATATTCTCCAAAGTTGATTTGCGTAGTGGCTACCATCAAATTCGTATGAAATTGGGAGATGAATGGAAAACAGCATTTAAAACTAAGTTTGGATTATATGAGTGGTTAGTCATGCCTTTTGGGTTAACTAATGCACCTAGTACTTTCATGAGATTAATGAACGAAGTTTTACGTGCTTTTATTGGACGATTTGTGGTAGTTTACTTTGATGACATACTGATTTATAGCAGATCTTTGGAAGAACATTTGGAACATTTACGTGATGTTTTTATTGCTCTACGTGATGCACGTTTGTTTGGTAACCTTGGGAAGTGCACCTTTTGCACCGACCGAGTATCTTTTCTTGGCTATGTTGTTACTCCACAGGGAATTGAAGTTGACAAAGCCAAGATTGAAGCTATTGAGAGTTGGCCGCAGCCCAAAACGGTCACACAAGTGAGGAGTTTTCTTGGCCTCGCTGGATTCTATAGGCGTTTTGTGAGAGATTTCAGCACCATTGCTGCACCTCTCAACGAGCTTACAAAGAAGGATGTGCCTTTTGTTTGGGGTACCGCACAGGAAGAAGCCTTCACGGTATTGAAAGATAAGTTGACACATGCTCCTTTACTCCAACTTCCTGATTTTAATAAGACTTTTGAGCTTGAATGTGATGCTAGTGGAATTGGATTAGGAGGTGTGTTATTACAAGAAGGCAAACCTGTTGCATACTTTTCTGAAAAATTGAGTGGGCCTAGTCTGAATTATTCTACTTATGATAAAGAATTATATGCTCTTGTTCGGACTTTAGAAACATGGCAACATTATTTATGGCCCAAAGAATTTGTTATACATTCTGATCATGAATCTTTGAAACATATTAAAAGTCAAGCTAAACTGAATCGTAGACATGCTAAATGGGTTGAATTCATTGAGACTTTCCCTTATGTCATTAAACACAAGAAGGGAAAAGAAAATGTTATTGCTGATGCATTGTCTCGTCGCTATACTATGCTTTCACAACTTGACTTCAAAATATTTGGTTTGGAGACCATCAAAGATCAATATGTGCATGATGCTGATTCTAAAGATGTAATGCAGAATTGTAAAGAAGGAAGAATGTGGAACAAGTTTGTTGTTAACGATGGATTTGTGTTTCGTGCTAACAAGCTATGCATTCCAGCTAGCTCCGTTCGTCTTTTGTTGTTGCAGGAGGCGCATGGAGGAGGATTAATGGGACACTTTAGCGTGAAGAAGACGGAGGACGTACTTGCTACACATTTCTTTTGGCCAAAGATGAGACGGGATGTTGAGCGTTTTATTGCTTGATGCACTACATGTCAAAAAGCTAAGTCACGACTCAATCCTCATGGTTTATATATGCCTTTGCCTGTACCTAGTGTTCCTTGGGAGGATATATCTATGGACTTTGTTTTAGGTTTACCTCGAACAAAGAAGGGGAGGGATAGCATATTTGTTGTCGTGGATAGATTCTCGAAAATGGCACACTTTATACCATGTCATAAAAGCGATGATGCTGTTAATGTTGCTGATTTGTTCTTTCGTGAAATTATTCGCTTGCATGGTGTGCCAAATACTATTGTTTCAGATCGTGATACTAAATTACTTAGCCACTTTTGGAGATGTTTATGGGCTAAGTTGGGGACTAAACTGCTTTTTAGTACTACTTGTCACCCCCAAACTGATGGACAAACTGAAGTAGTCAATAGAACGTTGTCTACTATGCTTAGGGCTGTTTTGAAGAATAATAAGAAAATGTGGGAGGAATGCTTGCCTCATATTGAATTTGCTTATAATCGTTCATTGCATTCTACTACTAAGATGTGCCCTTTTGAAGTTGTGTATGGTTTCCTACCTCGTGCACCTATTGATTTGTTGCCTCTTCCATCTTCGGATTTTGGGGTTAGTCCCACTTTTAACATTGCAGATTTGAAGCCTTATTTGGGTGACGAAGATGAACTTCCGTCGAGGACGACTTCATTTCAAGAAGGGGAGGATGATGAGGACATCAATACAATTGTTACACCCACAGCCCCTGCTGCTATACATACTGGACCAATTACTAGAGCTCGTGCACGCCAACTAAATTACCAGGTACTTTCGTTTCTTGGTAATGATTCTAATGTTCATGAGAATATGATGCTGCCTAAATTGGATACATTTGTTTTGCTTACAAATGAAGGGCCTAGCTTGGAGAAGGATGAACATTGGAGCAAGAACAAGCATGGAGAAAAGTATGCAACAGGTTTGCCATCTTGTAATAACACACCTCCTAATCCAATTCCACTAGCATCACATTCAAGCTCAAAAGTCTTATTAAAATCAGGAAGTTGGAGTAAAGGAGCATGTGTCAACTTATCTTTCAATACCGTGAAGGCTTCTTCCTGTGCGGTACCCCAAACAAAAGGCACATCCTTCTTTGTAAGCTCGTTGAGAGGTGCAGCAATGGTGCTGAAATCTCTCACAAAACGCCTATAGAATCCAGCGAGGCCAAGAAAACTCCTCACTTGTGTGACCGTTTTGGGCTGCGGCCAACTCTCAATAGCTTCAATCTTGGCTTTGTCAACTTCAATTCCCTGTGGAGTAACAACATAGCCAAGAAAAGATACTCGGTCGGTGCAAAAGGTGCACTTCCCAAGGTTACCAAACAAACGTGCATCACGTAGAGCAATAAAAACATCACGTAAATGTTCCAAATGTTCTTCCAAAGATCTGCTATAAATCAGTATGTCATCAAAGTAAACTACCACAAATCGTCCAATAAAAGCACGTAAAACTTCGTTCATTAATCTCATGAAAGTACTAGGTGCATTAGTTAACCCAAAAGGCATGACTAACCACTCATATAATCCAAACTTAGTTTTAAATGCTGTTTTCCATTCATCTCCCAATTTCATACGAATTTGATGGTAGCCACTACGCAAATCAACTTTGGAGAATATTGTAGAGCCACTCAATTCATCAAGCATATCATCTAGCCTAGGAATAGGATGACGATAACGAATAGTAATATTATTAATGCCTCTACAATCAACACACATACGTGATGTACCATCCTTTTTCGGCACTAGAATAATAGGAACAGCACAAGGACTAAGGGATTCGCGTATATAACCTTTGTCGAGAAGCTCTTGTACTTGACGCATAATCTCCTTCGTCTCCTCTGGATTGGTACGGTATGGTGCACGGTTTGGCAGTGAAGCACCGGGAATTAAGTCGATCTGATGCTCAATCCCTCGAATAGGCTGTAATCTCGGTGGCACGTCTTGTGGAAAAACGTCAGCGAACTCCTGCAAAATGTTAGTGACAGCAGGAGGCAAAGAGGAAGGCACGTCCTCGAATGAAAATAATGCCTCTTTGCACACAAAAGCATAGCAAACAGATTTGCTGAAATCTAGCTCATCAATATCAGATTTGGTGGCAAATAAACATGCACTTTTCAATTTAATTTCAGAAGCAACACTAGATGGTTTATTATTAGGCTTCATTTGTTGCTCAAATTCTTTTGCCACAATCTGATTTTCACTCTTATTCTTCTCCTGTTGTGCTTTATTAGCTCTATTAATATCATCTTTCAAAATGGAATCAGGAGTCATAGGAATCAAAGTAATATTTTTATCCTTATGAACAAGAGTATAGTGATTGTTTCTACCATGGTGTACAGAATTTTTATCAAATTGCCATGGTCTACCAAGTAATAAGGAACATGCTTGCATAGGTACCACATCACAATCAACATAATCAGCATATGTAGAGATACTAAAATGCACACGAACAGTACGTGTTACCTTAACCTTGCCGCTGTTGTTGAACCATTGGATGTAGTAAGGATGTGGATGTGGTCTTGTGGTGAGAGAAAGCTTCTCCACCATCTCCATGCTAGCCAAGTTGTTGCAGCTCCCTCCGTCTATGATAACGCGCACAGAACGTTCCTTCACAACTCCCTTGGTATGGAACAAATTGTGCCTCTGATTTTGCTCAGCTTGTGTGACCTGCACACTCAAAACACGTTGAGCAACTAAACATTCATACCTGTCAGCGTCTTCGGGAGCCATGTATTGCGTCTCATGATCAGAATCATCTCCACCATGTTCTTCACGTGTAATAAGAGCCAAAGTCTCCTCATCATAGTCACTAGCAGACTCATATCCACCATCCGCGGTAGCAATCATCACACGCGGAGATTTGCATTCTCTCGCATAATGACCTCCTCCCTTACAACGACGACAAATAATATCACTTGTGTGCCCTGTTGATGCCATGGAAAAAGAAGAACGCTGTGCAGGCCCCGCAGGTGCGCTCTTGGCAGATAATGGTGGTTGTGCCTATTTTCTTGTATCACGGCTGGAGGTGGCACCGGATGGAGGTGCTGGTGCAGTTGAAGTAGAAGATGCACGTGGTGTCCATGATGAAGGTCGGCCTGCAGAAAAGTTAGTTCGCCCCAATGCTTGTCGATCCTGCACTTCACGTTCAGCTTTACAAGCAAGATGGAATAAACGAGTGATATTAGTATACTCCTTATAGTCTAGAATGGTCTGAATCTCTCTATTTAATCCACCCAGAAAACGTGCAAGCATAGCTTCATTCTCCTCAACAATACCACATCTAATCATACCAGTTTGTAATTCCTGATAATATTCTTCTACAGAATTTTTCCCTTGTCTTAAACGCTGCAATTTTTGAAGCAATTCACGTTGATAATATGGTGGAACCCAACGCGTACGCATAGCAGTTTTCAAAGCAGCCCAAGTAGTTGGAATAGGATATAATCTACAATGTTCAGACCACCATACGCATGCAAAACTAGTGAAAGCACAAACAGCAGCAGCAACTCGTCTCTCCTCAGGATATTGTAAACATGTAAATCGTTGTTCAGTTTCTAACTCCCAAGTAAGATATATATTAGGAACATATCTACCCTCAAATGGTGGAATATTCAATTTCAGTTTAGGAATATGGACATCATCGCGTACCTGAGGTGGTGGTGCAGGCCTACCATTACGAATATATACCTGAGGTCTACCTGCTGGTGGTGGTACAGGTGGCTGCACGTAGTGATGATTTTGATCAACCTCATCCTCATAATCTCCCACATAATCATCCTCCTCCGCATCAGCAGCAGGAGCCACAGAAGTATCAACAGCAGCACCAACAGTTTGGCCAAACGCAAGAGGAACACGGCTTGCTCGGCGGAGGTCTGCTTCGCGACGTGGAGGTAGTCGTTGTTGTTGTTGTTGGAGAGGTGCGTTAGGTGCAGCGGTTGGTGGTGGTGGAAGACGCGCGAGCAATTCATTAAACTTGTTATCGAGCTTTGTTTCGAACGTCTTCTCAAGGCCAGTGATCTTCTCCATGGCCTCTTCAAAATTGTTCAGCACATCTTGCACCTGTTCAGTCATCATTTGCTGAAACTTATCATGAAGCTCCTTGTTCGATAAATTCTCCCAGTCAATCTCGTCGGCTTGTGATCCTGGCATGGTTAGCAGCAATAGAAACACACAAGAATATGATCCTACAGACTACGAACAAGTGGTGGTGGTGGGTGTCACAAATCCGTCAAGCAAAACTCAAATTCTTACCAGTTCTTACGCAGCAACAGGCGGTGATCGGCAACCGTTGTAGTCAAAACTCTCAAAGCTTGGATAGAGCGATTACCAGGGAGAGTCAAACGCACGACGTAGATGTATGTGGAGCTGGGAAGGCTTATAATATGGTAGCAAAAAGGGTCAGCAGTAATAAATTCAGAGATGCAAAGTTGAATAAACGCTCAACGACGGTACTGTGCTGGTCCTAGGCTAGACTGTGCTAGAGACGCGAGCCTAGAACACCAACAAAATCACGGCGCGGCACGTAAACAAGGGAGGAGCACACTCTGAATTTTTTTTTCTCTTTTTTTTGCACTTTTTTTTCCTCTTTTTTTTTTGCTCCGCAACAAATTTTTTTCGAAGATGTCTACAAATGGTCTAAAAACTGCCTAGCCAGAATTTTCCAGACTTTGTTTTTTTTTTTGAAATTGGAACTATTTTTCTTCTGCGGATGGCTCGGAAGTTGGGGAGTCCTTCTCTGTCACGACTCGAAGTATCGCGTGATCTGGAAATCGAGAACAATGCAACAATTACTGGACTCAGACTAGGACTGGTGGCGGAGATGAATCTGGTGGAACTCGGACTGGTGGCGGAGATGAATCTGGTGAAACACGGACAAGTGGCAGATATATGTTGCAGGTGAACTCGGATTGGCGTGATGGCGGCGGATATGTGGTGCCGTCTATGGATTCGGATTGGCGGTGAATATGTGGTGGTGGTATATGGCAACAGCGACGATGATGATGCGGTGGTGATATATGGCAGCGGCGACGTGACAACCTGTGAACAGAACTCGAAACTCTAAAAGACTAGACGCTAAGACCAGCAACTGGACACGACGATGCAACCGCAAATTCAACAAAGCAAATACAGAAAAGATTATGCAAGGCTCAGATTGGTTCGGATGGGATGAACTAACCCTAATTTTTTTTGGCTTTTTCGTGGACTATAGGTATGAAGAACAGACTCGATCTAAACTACGAAAAACTGTAAAATCTCACTGAGCAACCTGGAAATCTGATACCACTAGATATAGGCTAAGGTGTCCCATCTTTCGATGAGATGATGGATATCGCTTTGGTGGAAGTCGACTTTGACGATCCGACTACGAACGTGCGAGGACGTCGCGCCTTAGCAATCGCTAAACCAACTCCGAGAGGTTATTGACCACGCCGGAGCACGATCAACCTGACCACGAGGGTCTGTTTCCTGCGAGCAAACGAAGAACAAGCAAGAAACTAAGATTGCAATCTGGATATTGCGAATATAAGATGAAAGCTTTATTGATCAAGGTGGGGTTCTGTGACGCCTTTGTCTGGTCGTTGAACACAAACGAAGTACGCGAAGTTGCAACTGTGGCGAACTTTTAATCTAAACAAAACCCAAAGTCTAAACGGTGCCCTAAGGGCTGTATATATTGAGGAAGAGAGGGGGAATTTCGTGGCCCTTGGTGGAGGGGTCCGAAATCAACCCTATCTCTTGTTTCCCCACACATACGGACTCTAAAAATAGCCTATACTTATGTATTTCGAAATTACATGGGCCTGGCCCAATAAAAAGGTGACGCAGCACCTATAATAGCCTCGGGACGAAATTTATGAAGTGGCATCTTGTATATTTCGTCCAAGGCTTCATGCACCCATTATGGTGGCTTCAAAGTCCTGAAATCATCACTTGTAACTCCGTTCTTGTTCCCCTTGCACATGGCATCATCTCCATGCTTGTTCTTGCTCCAATGTTCATCCTTCTCCAAGCTAGGCCCTTCATTTGTAAGCAAAACAAATGTATCCAATTTAGACAGCATCATATTCTCATGAACATTAGAATCATTACCAAGAAACGAAAGTACCTGATAATTTAATTGGCATGCGCGAGCTCTAGTAATTGGTCCCGTATATGTAGCAGTAGGGGTTGTGGGTGTAACAATGGTATTGATGTCCTCATCAGTTTGGGGTAGGTTTGGGTATATGCTTCTCACAAACCAGAGCTTCTCACAACAAGCATCATGGTTTTGGTAGGGAACATCCCACCTTTGGGGACGAAACATTATCCACTGCCTCTTATTGCTTCCAAAAAATGTCTCGTGTCAACATAGAACAACAGGAGTGTTGTGTCAATTTTTGTGATTTTTCGGGGTCCTTTTGGACATTTTTATGCATTAACTAAGTTTTCAAAGCATTTATGTGCATAATTCAAATTTGAACTACATGTACATGCTCCCGTCCATATAAATTGGTTGAAAAATCAAATATGTGTCCTTGGGTGCATGCTTAGGTCCCATGCAAGAAATGGGAATGAATTTCAAACACCAGGGCACCGTTGATTGCCGGCAAAATATTGAGATGCCTGGTTTTTAAATTCTAGTAAATCCAAAACTCGTCTGAAATTCATCAAACTTGGCATGCTATCATGGAATGGCACCCGACATGATGTGGTATTTTTTGTGTCCATTTTGAGAGAAGGCGCACTCGAATAATGACAGCCAACAAAGGCATTTCGAAAAAATAACTGACACTTTAATATCTCAAACATTTGTATAATTCAAACCGTGTGCGTTCTGTTAACCATTCACGTGACGCCACATGTCTTGGTTTTAATGGCTGTAGGAGGTGCCGTGCGGACAGCTGCTTGACCTTGACTAAACGGGAGGCGTGCAAGCGCAGTCCGGTGTGTAGGTGACCGAGAGGCATGCAAGCTGTCCTCCAATGTGCAGGCTCACCGGGAAGCATGCGAGATGTACGCTGCACAGGCTCACTACGAAGCGAGCCCTTTGACTTCCATGGCTGCGCGCCTTCCTCTCCA
>NW_025228188.1:0-21683 GCF_018294505.1 Triticum aestivum | reverse complement strand
CATGGACATGGCCCAAAACGAGATGTCCGCAGCGGTTGCTGCCCCGCTCTTGTCCCAGCTCCCATCCCCGCGCCCGCGCCAGCGACCATCCCCGTAGCATTAACGGGCTAGTCGCCGAGCACTATCGCAGAGCTGGAAGCCGCGGGCGTCAGCAAGGTCTCCGTGGACCCACGCGAGCTCGTGTACATGCCAGCTCCTGCGCCCGTGCCCGTGCGTGCCCCTCCACCCACCATGGTGCCGGGCCCCGTGCGTTTGGCTGCACCCGCCGCGCCCGTGCGCGCCCCTCCACCCACCGCGGCGCCAGTCCCGGTGCGTTTGGCTGCACCCGCCGCGCCCATGCCCGTGCCCGTGCACGCGCCCCCCTCAGCGGCATGGGACGCTGCCATCGACCGCTACCTCTCAGCGGCGCCAGTTGTCGTCCTCCCGCGCCCCGCCCGTCGATCGGGCGATGACATGATGTTTGAGTTACAAGTGAAGAACATTTTGTGCTGCCTTGAAGACTTCAACAACGGCGTCCCGGAGGGCGACAACGACAACGACGACGCGGCACGCCACCTCCGCCGCTGCCGGAAATAGTTTTTTGGTGTTAATACTGTATCTCGAATTCTCGATCATATGAATATAAATTCGCAGTGTGACTGGATGAAAGATATGGTTTGAACGAACTTGCGTTTTTTTCTCTTAATGTATAGACTTATCAAATGATTTTCTTTTGAAAAAAGTCAATGGCTTTTAAATATAAAGCACTCATCGCAAACGTTTTAGTTAGAACACTCGTATGCAAACCGACAGCTTCCCCAGGAAGCCAAGGGAAAATGTGTGGAGCAGGATTTCTGCATCCCTTCAATGCAAATGGTTGTTTTGCATGACCCGTGTACAACCACGTACAAAAAATTGGGTAAGATTTGCATATATTTCATTTTGGGTATGTTGCCATTTGTCAAACTGGAAAGTTTGACATTTTTTATCTAGTAACATTGCCATTTGTCAACCTTGTAACATTGCGATTTGTCAAAATATACAGCTACAAATCACTAGCACTATCTAATTTTTGCAACTAAAATCACTAGCACTGTTCATATGGACATGATGACCCACAAATATAGGGGATCTATCGTAGTCCTTTCAATAAGTAAGAGTGTCAAACCCAACAAGGAGGAGAAGGAAATAATAAGCTGTTTCCAGCAAGTTATTCTCTACAAGTACTGAAATAAGTGGTAACATATAGTTTTGTGATAGGATAATTTGTAACGAGCAAAAAGCAACAAAAGTAAATAAAGTGCAGAAAGGTGGCCCAATCCCTTTTGTAGCAAAGGACAAGCTTGGACAAACTCTTATATAGAGAAAAGCGCTCCCGAGGACACATGGGAATATCGTCAAGCTAGTTTTCATCACGTTCATATGATTCGCGTTCGGTACTTTGATAATTTGGTATGTGGGTGGACCGGTGCTTGGGTACTGTCCTTACTTGGACAAGCATCCCACTTATGATTAACCTCTATTGCAAGCATCCGCAACTACAAGAAAAGTATTAAGGTAAACCTAACCATAGGATGAAACATATGGATCCAAATCAGCCCCTTACGAAGCAACGCATAAACTAGGTTTTAAGCTTCTGTCACTCTAGCAACCCATCATCTACTTATTACTTCCCAATGCCTTCCTCTAGGCCCAAATAATGGTGAAGTGTTATGTAGTCGATGTTCACATAACACCACTAGAGGAGAGACAACATACATCTCATCAAGATATCAAACGAATACCAAATTCACATGGCTACTAATAGCAAGACTTCTCCCATGTCCTCAGGAACAAACGTAACTACTCACAAAGCATAATCATGTTCATAATCAGAGGGGCATTAATATGCATATAGGATCTGAACATATGATCTTCCACCAAATAAACCAACTAGCATCAACTACAAGGAGTAATTAACACTACTAGCAACCTACAAGCACCAATCCCAGACTTGAAGTCAAGAATTGGATACAAGAGATGAACTAGGGTTTTGAGAGGAGATGGTGCTAATGAAGATGTTGATGGAGATTGCCCTCTCCCGATGAGAGGAGCATTGGTGATGACGATGGCGATGATTTCCCCCTCCCGGAGGGAAGTTCCCCCGGCAGAACAGCTCTGCCGGAGCCCTAGATTGGTTCCGCCAAGGTTCTGCCTCGTGGAGGCAGAGTTTCGTCTGAGGAGATGGCTTCTGATTTTTTTTCTCATCGAAAGACTTCATATAGCAGAAGATGGACAGCGGAGGGCCACCAGGGGGCCCACGAGGTAGGGGGCACGCCCCCCACCCTCGTGGGCAGGGTGTGGCCCCCTAGTGAACTTCTTGCGCTCAGTATTTTTTATATATTCTGAAAATGTCTTCCGTGAAGTTTCAGGACTTTTGGAGCTGTGCAGAATAGGTCTCTAATAGTTGCTCCTTTTCCAGCCCAGAATCCCAACTGCCGGGATTCTCCCTCTTTATGTAAACCTTGTAAAATTAGAGAGAATAGGCATAAGTATTGTGACATAATGTGTAATAACAGCCCATAATGCAATAAATATCGATATAAAAGCATGATGCAAAATAGACGTATCAACTCCCCCAAGCTTAGACCTCGCTTGTCCTCAAGCGAAAGCCGAAATCAAAAAATATGTCCACATGTTTAGAGATAGAGGTGTCGATAAAAATAAAATACAGACATGAGGGCATCATGATCATTCTTAGAACAGCAGCTTACATAATTCTTGTCATATGATTTCTTATGCTAGAGTAATAATTCAATCAAAATTTCAAGTATGAATCGTAAACTTCATTGAAAACTAACAAACTATAATCTCAGTCATTGGAGCAATTGCAATTTATCATAACATAGGAAAGACTCAGTGTATAAAAGCTTTTCAGCAAGTCCACATACTCAACTATCATATAGTCTTTCACAATTGCTGACACTCACGCAATACTTATGGGTATGGAGTTTTAATCGGACATAGAGAAAGATAGGGGCTTATAATTTTTCCTCCCAACGTTTTACCTCAAGGGTAATGTCAACAATAATAGTTCAAGAAAACTCACATCCAATTAGCCATATATACCAGGATCTTTCCAACATATTGTGCTTGCCAAAGGATAAAATGTAAAAAGGAAGGGTGAAGATCACCATGACTCTTATGCAAGGAAGGAGATAAAAGTAAAAGATAGGCCCTTCGCAGAGGGAAGCAGAGGTTATCATGCACTTTTATGGTTGGATGCACAAAATCTTAATGCGAAAGAACGTCACTTTATATTGCCACTTGTGATATGGACCTTTATTATGCAGTCTGTCGCTTTTAATTCTTCCATATCACATGATCGTATAAAGCTTATTTTCTCCCACACTAATAAGTCATACATATTTAGAGAGCAATTTTTATTGCTTGCACCGATGACAACTTACTTGGAGGATTTTACTCAATCCATAGGTAGGTATGGTGGACTCTCACGGCAAAACTGGTTTAAGGGTATTTGGAAGCACAAGTAGTATCTCTACTTGGTGCGATGAATTTGGCTAGCATGAGGGGGAAAGGCAAGCTCAACCATGTTGGATGATCCATGACAATATAATTTATCTCAGATGTAAGAAAACATAACCCATTACGTTGTCTTCCTTGTCCAACGTCAACTCTTTAGCATGTCATATTTTAATGAGTGCTCACAATCATAAAAGATGTCCAAGATAGTATATTTATATGTGAAGACCTCTCTTTCTTTATTACTTTCTATTAATTGCAACGATGACCAAAACTATGTTTGTCAACTCTCAACAACTTTTATTCATCATACTTTTTCTATGTGAGCTCATTACTCTCCATAAGATTCACATGATCTCTTTGTTTCTTTTTCTTTCTTTCTCTTTTCTTTTATTCCCTTAGGATCATGGCAAAATAATCAAGCCCTTGATTCAACACTAATCTTTATTATATAGCTCACGGACTCGATTACATAGAAGGATCATAAAGCAAAACTCAAAACTAGATCATGCCATAAACTTTATTCTACTAGATCAAGATATTACCAAAAGGATCGAGCTAAGAAAAATGGTAAAGATAAAAGTGATGGTGATAAGATACCGGGGCACTCCCCCAAGCTTGGCGGTTGCCAAGGGGAGTGCCCATACCAGATACTCGATTATTCTTTGTTGGTGGAGAAGGTGATGGTTTTGTTGATGGCGTAGGCTTGTCATCCTTCTTCCAAGGCATGGGCTCACCATCATAGAAGGATGATCGAGTCTCCTGAAACCTCAAATCTGCAGCCAAATTCATCCTCTTGAATCTATATTCATACTCACAGTTTTGATTTTGCAGGTCATAGATCTGGGCTTGGAGGTGCTCGTTTTTCTCATGAAGCTTGAAGATGGTCTCCCCAATGTCCTTGACATCCAGCTTGTGGTTGTTGGTGAACTCCGTGATCATAATGTGATTGGAATCGAGTCCATGCTCCACCATCTCCTGACACTTGAAAACTTCTTGCTCCAATGCCTCAAGCCTTGCCTCCGTGCTTCCGGTCTTCCTTGGTCCCTCAGCGCCGCGGATGTGCAACAACCCCTCACGCATCTCAGTGGTTTGAGGGTGTTGCAGCACTTCTGCAAGGTAGGGGTTGATGAGCTTCTCAAAGAACCGGTCCTTGGGGGCGCTTGAAGACGACATGACGACCTGGATCTGTCAGAAAAACAGCTCGAAACAAAGACAGGAGATTTTTGCGTGATACGGTGGTCAAAACCTTCGGGAGGTTATATAATGAATTTTTACCGACCAAAATATGTGTCGTGTACGAATATGGAGTCCGGAGAGCGCACGAGGTGCCCATGAGGTAGGGGGAGCGCCCAGGGTGGTAGGGCGCGCCCTCCACCCTCGTGGAGCCCTCGTGTCCTTCCCGGACTGCTTCTTATTTTTCTATTTTTATAGATATTCCAAAACAGAGAAATATTGCCTTAAAACTGTTTTGGAGTCGGTTTACTTACTGTACCACATACCTATTCCTTTTCGGAGTCTGAAACGTTCCAGAAAGTGTCCCTTATGTATTCCTCCGGGGTTACGGTTTCAATAACATTGGTTTCAACATTTATGGGATTACCAGAGATATAATGTTTGATTCTTTGACCGTTCACCACCTTCGGATTTGTGCCTTCGAAGTTGTTGATTTTTATGGCACCGGAACGATAGACCTCCTCGATAACGTAAGGACCTTCCCATTTAGAGAGAAGTTTTCCTGCAAAAAATCTTAAACGAGAGTTGTATAGCAATACATAATCACCTACATTAAACTCACGCTTTTGTATCCTTTTATCATGCCATCTTTTAACTTTTTCTTTAAACAACTTGGCATTTTCTTAGGCTTGGGTTCTCCATTCATCGAGGGAGCTAATATCAAATAACCTCTTCTCACCGGCAAGTTTAAAATCATAATTGAGCTCTTTAATAGCCCAATATGCCTTGTGTTCTAGTTCGAGAGGTAAGTGACATGCTTTTCCATAAACCATTTTATACGGAGACATACCCATAGGATTTTTATATGCAGTTCTATAGGCCCATAATGCATCATCAAGTTTCTTGGACCAATTCTTTCTAGATCTATTAACAGTATTTTGCAAAATTAATTTGAGCTCTCTATTACTCAATTCTACTTGACTGCTAGACTGAGGGTGATAAGGGGATGCAATTCTATGATTAACATCATACTTAGCAAGCATTTTACAGGAAGTGTCATGAATAAAATGTGAACCACCATCAGTCATTAAATATCTAGGGACTCCAAATCTTGGAAAAATAACTTCTTTAAGCATTTTAATAGAAGTGTTATGATCAACACTACTAGTTGGAATAGCTTCTACCCACTTAGTAACGTAATCAACACCAACTAAAATATGTGTATATCCATTAGAGGAAGGAAAAGGTCCCATATAGTCAAAGCCCCAAACATCAAATGGTTCAATAACGAGTGAATAGTTCATAGGCATTTCTTGACGTCTACTAATATTACCAATTCTTTGACATTCATCACAAGATAAGACAAACTTACGGGCATCCTTGAAGAGAGTAGGCCAATAAAAACCAGATTGCAATACCTTATGTGCAGTTCTATCTCCAGCATGGTGTCCTCCATAAGCTTCGGAGTGACACTTGAGTAGGATATGTTCCTGTTCATGCTCAGTTACACAACGTCTAATAACACCATCTACTCCTTCTTTATAAAGATGTGGGTCATCCCAAAAGTAATGCCTCAAATCATAGAAGAACTTTTTCTTTTGCTGGTATGTGAAACTAGGTGGTATGAACTTAGCAACAATGTAATTAGCATAATCAGCATACCATGGAGTAGTGATGAGGACATGACTACCTTGGATATGACCAAAAATATTGCATATATGCATATTTGTCAGGTGATTTCTAGTGCAAACTATTCAATAATCTATTTATGTTATCCAGAACAAAAATACTTCACACACTTTTGTGTTTTGTCTAATTGCAGGTGTATGGGACATTTGTACAATCCACATATGAAGATAAGGAAGAAAGAGATGTTTATTTGCTGTCCAAAAAGTTCTCTCACGTCACTTTTGGCCCAAGAGAAGATAGAGTCCAAGTCTCTCACGTTCTAGATTCAGATTCGGACTGCACAGACATACCTGACTTAAAACGCACACAAGTTTTTCATACAGACTCCGAATTGGGTGATTCTTTTTTTGTTGGAAACTAGATTTCGTGCACTTTCCAACCCAATTGGAATCACCTTCAAATTCGTCCGGAGCGTTGAGTTGTGGACGAAACAATCTGATGCTGCAGCAGAATCCGAGTCAAACTACAAGTCCAAAGGTGTTACATCACCTCCACTTGGGCCCATTGGCCTTGTACGACCTAGATTTAGTTTTAGGCTGCCTTGGGACGTCCTCCCACCTCCTTGGCCGCCACCCCTTGCTCCTATATAAGTAGATCCATCTAGTAGCTTTTCCTTGGGTTTTGTTTAGATTAAAAGTTCGCCATAGCTGCAACTTCGCGTACTTCGTTTGTGTTCAACGACCAGACAAAGGCGTCACAGAACCCCACCTTGATCAATAAAGCTTTCATCTTATATTCGCAATATCCAGATTACAATCTTAGTTTCTTGCTTGTTCTTCGTTTGCTCACAGGAAACAGACCCTCGTGGTCAGGTTGATCGTGCTCCGGCGTGGTCAATAACCTCTCGGAGTTGGTTTAGCGATTGCTAAGGCGCGACGTCCTCGCACGTTCGTAGTCGGATCGTCAAAGTCGACTTCCACCAAAGCGAAAACCACCATCTCATCGAAAGACGGGACACCTTTGCCTCTATCAAGTGGTATCAGTTTTCAGGTTGCTCGGTGAGAATTTCCAGTTTTCCTAGATTAGATTTATTTTCTTACCTATTGTCCAAGAAAAAGCCACAAAAAAGAGTTAGATCTATTCATCCTTGGTCCAAGCCAGTCTGAGCCTTTGCAATTTTCTTTTCATTGCTTGCATAGTTGAATTATCGGTTGCATCGTCGTGTCGAGTTGCTGGTCTTAGTGCCTAGTTCGTTTAGAGTTTCGAGTTCTGTTCACATTAGTCACGCCACCGCTGCATCATTATCTCTTCCGCTGTCCACCACCCATCCATCAATTTCCACCACGTGCTACCCACCATTCATTGTCATAATAATAGTTGAGATCGTTCACATCTTTACTTGATCCAATCTGCATCTTATCTAGTTTGTTTTGGAAAGAGGGAGAAAAAAAGAGAGAAAAAAACGAGAAAAAAAAGGAGAAAAAAAGTCAGAGAGAAAAAAAGGAGAGAAAGAAAAAAAAGTGTGAGGAAAAAAAAGAGAAGAAAAAAAAACAAAAAAATCGGCACAAACTTTTTCAGAGGAAAGTTGGAGACAAAGTTGTTGATATATCCTGCTTGGCTGTTGTTTCACCTCATTATCTTTACTGCCGTTGTGATCTTCACTTATATCTTGCTGTCCAGAGCTACTTAGTATCCTTCATTGATGCTAGTTGTGCTACGACGTGACCTCATTAGTGTTCTAGGCTCGCGTCTCTAGTCCGGTCTAGCCTAGGACCAGCACAGTACCGTCGTTGAGCGTTTATTCAACATTGCATCTTTGAATTGATTATTGCTAATCTTTTGCTACCATATATAGCCAACCCAGCTCCACATATTTCTACACCGTGTATACGTACGCTCCCCTGGCAATCGCTTTACTCAATATTCAGAGTTACTTGACACCGCTGGTTGCCGATCACCGCCTGCTGCATGGTAAGAAATTGTAAGACATTGATATTTGCTTTACTGTGAGCGTTTTACCACCACATCCTAGTAGTTATAGGAACATTATTTTTGGGTTTTGTTTCTTGTTCTACTAATCATGACAGGATCCAGAGTCAATTCATGGGCTTTGTCGATCGCGGGAGACGTGCCACCACCTTTGCAAATACCACAACCGTCACGAGAGGTGCACAAACATCCAAATGCACATGATCAGGTTAATGTATCTATACCACCATTTAATGGCCGTTTTAAACCTGCTTTATATATTGAATGGGAGTTCGACATAAAAAATATATTTGCTTCCCATAATTTCGATGAACATAAAAAGGTTAAGGTTGCGGTTGGTTCTTTCACTGGTTATGCTTTGGTTTGGTGGAGTGAATATTGTCGGTTACACCCTGATTATATACCTACTACTTGGGATGATTTGAAACTTGCCATGCGACATACTTTCGTCCCTGCTTATTGTACTCGTGACATGATTAAGAAGTTGCAACACTTAAAACAAGGTAGTGAAACTGTAACAAAATATTATGATGATTTACAAACTACCTTGTTGCATTCCTCTTTAGAAGAAAGTGAAGATGATTTTATGGATAGATTTTGGGGAGGATTAAACCGTGATATTCAAGAGATACTAATTCATGAAGAGTGTTATCCTATGGACCATTTGTTTCATCTTGCTTGCAAAGCTGAACAGGAAATAAAACGACGTGTTGGCCACGAGGAGAACAAGCGCATGGTGCACATTCCAAGAGTTGATATGATTGTTCCTTCAACTACTAGGCATACTATGACAACCACATCCGTTGTTGTCAGGACTACATCACCTCCACCATGTGACACATCGCCCCCGAGAGTGGCTACATCATCTGAGTTGATCATAAGAGGTAATGACAAAGGTATTGATCTTCCATCTCTACATGAGAATGATGAATGCCTTGTCAATTTGAATGCACCATCTGATGAGCTACCCACTACTTTGATCACACCACCTATTTTAGAGGACTACATTGATAATTTGACTTTGCCATGTGATCAAACAACTGAAATACCAACAATTTCGAGTGCACCCATTGAATTAACTATTGATGCAAAAGAACCAATGTTTAATCATTTTGATATGACCTCTAATCTTGGTGATGATTCTGTGTTGAATGACTTATTGCATGTTTGCTTATTTAAGCATGTTGTAGCATGTAAATTTGATGCAAGTAAGGTTTATTCACCAATCTTGGGATGGTTTAATGATGAACATTGTCAATCTTTTTAAATGAATAAGAGCTTCACTTATATGTGCAAACTGAGTTGCAATATTTTCATGCCTTCTACTTCTTGTGCTAATTTTTTGGCTTTAGATTTTATGAACTATGCAAGTTACTCATCTATTCATGTGTCATATATGCAAAAATCAAGGGAAGTAAAAATGGATGACATATACATATACAACATGTACACCTTGTCTCTTTTGTTAGCCACATTTCAGATTAAGCAACGCCGAGGACGGCTTTATTTTCAAGAAGGGGAGGATGATGAGGACATGACTACCTTGGATATGACCAAAAATATTGCATATATGCATATTTGTCAGGTGATTTCTAGTGCAAACTATTCAATAATCTATTTATGTTATCCAGAACAAAAATACTTCACACACTTTTGTGTTTTGTCTAATTGCAGGTGTATGGGACATTTGTACAATCCACATATGAAGATAAGGAAGAAAGAGATGTTTATTTTCTGTCCAAAAAGTTCTCTCACGTCACTTTTGGCCCAAGAGAAGATAGAGTCCAAGTCTCTCACGTTCTGGATTCAGATTCGGACTGCACAGACATACCTGACTCAAAACGCACACATTTGTACAATCCACATAAGTAGATCCATCTAGTAGCTTTTCCTTGGGTTTTGTTTAGATTAAAAGTTCGCCATAGTTGCAACTTCGCGTACTTCGTTTGTGTTCAACGACCAGACAAAGGCGTCACAGAACCCCACCTTGATCAATAAAGCTTTCATCTTATATTCGCAATATCCAGATTGCAATCTTAGTTTCTTGCTTGTTCTTCGTTTGCTCGCAGGAAACAGACCCTCGTGGTCAGGTTGATCGTGCTCCGGCGTGGTCAATAACCTCTCGGAGTTGGTTTAGCGATTGCTAAGGCGCGACGTCCTCGCACGTTCGTAGTCGGATCGTCAAAGTCGACTTCCACCAAAGCGAAAACCACCATCTCATCGAAAGACGGGACACCTTTGCCTCTATCAAGTAGTATGAGAAGCATTTATGACATTTAATTGCTCATCAGGAAAGCTATCATCAATAGGAAGTGGGTCATCAAGCACATTTTCTAACCTAGACAAGTTGTCTGCAACGGGGTTCTCAGCTCCCTTTCTATCAACAATATGTAAGTCAAATTCTTGTAGCAAGAGAACCCATCTAATAAGTCTAGGTTTAGCATCTTTCTTTTCCATAAGATATTTAATAGCAGCATGATCAGTGTGAATAGTTACTTTAGAATCAACAATATAAGGTCTGAACTTATCACAAGAAAATACAACTACTCAGAATTCTTTTTCAGTGGAAGCATAATTTCTTTGAGCATTGTCTAGGGTTTTACTAGCATATTGAATAACATTTAATTTCTTATCAACTCTTTGCCCTAGAACAGCACCTACAGCATAATCACTAGCATCACACATAATTTCAAAGGGTAAATTCCAATCAGGTGGCTGAACAATAGGTGTAGAGATCAATGCTTTCTTAAACATTTCAAATGCTTCTACACAATCATCATCAAAGAAAAATGGTATATCTTTTTGTAATAAATTAGTCAGAGGCCGAGAAATATTTGAGAAGTCCTTAATGAACCTCCTATAAAATCCGGCGTGACCAAGGAAACTTCTTATACCTTTGATGTCCTTGGGGCATGGCATCTTTTCAATAGCATCAACCTTGGCTTTATCAACTTCAATACCTCTTTCAGAAACTTTATGCCCCAAGACAATACCTTCATTAACCATAAAGTGGCACTTTTCCCAATTCAAGACAAGATTAGTTTCTTCACATCTCTGCAAAACTCGATCAAGGTTGCTCAAGCAATCATCAAAAGAAGATCCATAGACAGAGAAATCGTCCATGAAAACCTCACAAATCTTTTCACAAAAGTCAGAGAATATAGCCATCATGCATCTTTGAAAGGTAGCAGGTGCATTACATAAACCAAAAGGCATACGTCTATAAGCAAAAGTACCAAAAGGGCAAGTAAAAGTGATGAGGACATCAATACCATTGTTACACCCACAGCCCCTACTGCTACATATACGGGACCAATTACTAGAGCTCGCGCACGCCAATTAAATTATCAGGTACTTTCGTTTCTTGGTAATGATTCTAATGTTCATGAGAATATGATGCTGCCTAAATTGGATACATTTGTTTTGCTTACAAATGAAGGGCCTAGCTTGGAGAAGGATGAACATTGGAGCAAGAACAAGCATGGAGATGATGCCATGCGCAAGGGGAACAAGAACGGAGTTACAAGTGATGATTTCAGGACTTTGAAGCCACCATAATGGGTGCATGAAGCCTTGGACGAAATATACAAGATGCCACTTCATAAATTTCATCCCGAGGCTATTATAGGTGCTGCGTCACCTTTTTATTGGGCCAGGCCCATGTAATTTCGAAATACATAAGTATAGGCTATTTTTAGAGTCCGTATGTGTGGGGAAACAAGAGATAGGGTTGATTTCGGACCCCTTCACCAAGGGCCACGAAATTCCCCTCTCTTCCTCCATATATACAGCCCTTAGGGCACCGTTTAGATTTTGGGTTTTGTTTAGATTAAAGTTCGCCATAGCTGCAACTTCGCGTACTTCGTTTGTGTTCAACGACCAGACAAAGGCGTCACAGAACCCCACCTTGATCAATAAAGCTTTCATCTTATATTCGCAATATCCAGATTGCAATCTCAGTTTCTTGCTTGTTCTTCGTTTGCTTGCGGGAAACAGACCCTCGTGGTCAGGTTGATCGTGCTCCGGCGTGGTCAATAACCTCTCGGAGTTGGTTTAGCGATTGCTAAGGCGCGACGTCCTCGCACGTTCGTAGTCGGATCGTCAAAGTCGACTTCCACCAAAGCGATATCCATCATCTCATTGAAAGACGGGACACCTTTGCCTCTATCAAGTGGTATCAGATTTCCAGGTTGCTCGGTGAGATTTTACAGTTTTTCATAGTTTAGATCGAGTCTGTTCTTCATACCTATAGTCCACGAAAAAGCCAAAAAAAAATTAGGGTTAGTTCATCCCATCCGAACCAATCTGAGCCTTGCATAATCTTTTCTGTATTTGCTTTGTTGAATTTGCGGTTGCATCATCGTGTCCAGTTGCTGGTCTTAGCGTCTAGTCTTTTAGAGTTTCGAGTTCTGTTCACAGGTTGTCACGTCGCCGCTGCCATATATCACCACCGCATCATCATCGTCGCTGTTGCCATATACCACCACCACATATTCACCGCCAATCTGAATCCATATACGCCACCACATATCCGCCGCCATCACGCCAATCCGAGTTCACCTGCAACATATATCCGCCACCTGTCCGTGTTCCACCAGATTCATCTCCGCCACCAGTCCGAGTTCCACCAGATTCATCTCCGCCACCAGTCCTAGTCCGAGTCCAGTAATTGTTGCATTGTTCTCGATTTCCAGATCACGCGACACTCCGAGTCGTGACAGAGAAGGACTCCCCAACTTCCGAGCCATCCGCAGAAGAAAAATAGTTCCAATTTCAAAAAAAAAACTAAGTCTGGAAAATTCTGGCTAGGCAGTTTTTAGACCATTTGTAGACTTTTTCGAAAAAAAATTGTTGCGGAGCAAAAAAAAGAGAGGAAAAAAGTGCAAAAAAAAGAGAAAAAAAAATTCAAAGTGTGCTCCTCCCTTGTTTACGTGCCGCGCCGTGATTTTGTTGGTGTTCTAGGCTCGCGTCTCTAGCACAGTCTAGCCTAGGACCAGCACAGTACCGTCGTTGAGCGTTTATTCAACTTTGCATCTCTGAATTGATTATTGCTAACCCTTTTTGCTACCATATTATAAGCCTTCCCAGCTCCACATACATCTACGTCGTGCGTTTGACTCTCCCTGGTAATCGCTCTATCCAAGCTTTGAGAGTTTTGACTACAACGGTTGCCGATCAACGCCTGTTGCTGGGTAAGAACTGGTAAGAATTTGAGTTTTGCTTGACGGATTTGTGACACCCACCACCACCACTTGTTCGTAGTCTGTAGGATCATATTCTTGTGTGTTTCTATTGCTGCTAACCATGCCAGGATCACAAGCCGACGAGATTGACTGGGAGAATTTATCGAACAAGGAGCTTCATGATAAGTTTCAGCAAATGATGACTGAACAGGTGCAAGATGTGCTGAACAATTTTAAAGAGGCCATGGAGAAGATCACTGGCCTTGAGAAGACGTTCGAAACAAAGCTCGATAACAAGTTTAATGAATTGCTCGCGCGTCTTCCACCACCACCACCCGCTGCACCTAACGCACCTCTCCAACAACAACAACAACGACTACCTCCACGTCGCGAAACAGACCTCCGCCGAGCAAGCCGTGTTCCTCTTGCGTTTGGCCAAACTGTTGGTGCTGCTGTTGATACTTCTGTGGCTCCTGCTGCTGATGCGGAGGAGGATGATTATGTGGGAGATTATGAAGATGAGGTTGATCAAAATCAGCACTACGTGCAGCCACCTGTACCACCACCAGCAGGTCGACCTCAGGTATATATTCGTAATGGTAGGCCTGCACCACCACCTCAGGTACGAGATGATGTCCATATTCCTAAACTGAAATTGAATATTCCACCATTTGAGGGTAGATATGTTCCTGATATATATCTTACTTGGGAGTTAGAAACTGAACAACGATTTACATGTTTACAATATCCTGAGGAGAGACGAGTTGCTGCTGCTGTTTGTGCTTTCACTAGTTTTGCATGTGTATGGTGGTCTGAACATTGTAGATTATATCCTATTCCAACTACTTGGGCTGCTTTGAAAACTGCTATGCGTACGCGTTGGGTTCCACCATATTATCAACGTGAATTGCTTCAAAAATTGCAGCGTTTAAGACAAGGGAAAAATTCTGTAGAAGAATATTAACAGGAATTACAAACTGGCATGATTAGATGTGGTATTGTTGAGGAGAATGAAGCTATGCTTGCACATTTTCTGGGTGGATTAAATAGAGAGATTCAGACCATTCTAAACTATAAGGAGTATACTAATATCACTCGTTTATTCCATCTTGCTTGTAAAGCTGAACGTGAAGTGCAGGATCGACAAGCATTGGGGCGAACTAACTTTTCTGCAGGCCGACCTTCATCATGGACACCACGTGCATCTTCTACTTCAACTGCACCAGCACCTCCATCCGGTGCCACCTCCAGCCGTGATACAAGAAAACAGGCACAACCACCATTATCTGCCAAGAGCGCACCTGCGGGGCCTGCACAGCGTTCTTCTTCTTCCATGGCATCAACAGGGCACACAAGTGATATTATTTGTCGTCGTTGTAAGGGAGGAGGTCATTATGCGAGAGAATGCAAATCTCCGCGTGTGATGATTGCTACCGCGGATGGTGGATATGAGTCCGCTAGTGACTATGATGAGGAGACTTTGGCTCTTATTACACGTGATGAACATGGTGGAGATGATTCTGATCATGAGACGCAATACATGGCTCCTGAAGACGCTGACAGGTATGAATGTTTAGTTGCTCAACGTGTTTTGAGTGTGCAGGTCACACAAGCTGAGCAAAATCAGAGGCACAATTTGTTCCATACCAAGGGAGTTGTGAAGGAACGTTCTGTGCGCGTCATCATAGACGGAGGGAGCTGCAACAACTTGGCTAGCATGGAGATGGTGGAGAAGCTTTCTCTCACCACAAGACCACATCCACATCCTTACTACATCCAATGGTTCAACAACAGCGGCAAGGTTAAGGTAACACGTACTGTTCGTGTGCATTTTAGTATCTCTACATATGCTGATTATGTTGATTGTGATGTGGTACCTATGCAAGCATGTTCCTTATTACTTGGTAGACCATGGCAATTTGATAAAAATTCTGTACACCATGGTAGAAACAATCACTATACTCTTGTTCATAAGGATAAAAATATTACTTTGCTTCCTATGACTCCTGATTCCATTTTGAAAGATGATATTAATAGAGCTAATAAAGCACAACACGAGAAGAATAAGAGTGAAAATCAGATTGTGGCAAAAGAATTTGAGCAACAAATGAAGCCTAATAATAAACCATCTAGTGTTGCTTCTGAAATTAAATTGAAAAGTGCATGTTTATTTGCCACCAAATCTGATATTGATGAGCTAGATTTCAGCAAATCTGTTTGCTATGCTTTTGTGTGCAAAGAGGCATTATTTTCATTCGAGGACGTGCCTTCCTCTTTGCCTCCTGCTGTCACTAACATTTTGCAGGAGTTCGCTGACGTTTTTCCACAAGACGTGCCACCAGGATTACCGCCTATTCGAGGGATTGAGCATCAGATTGACTTAATTCCCGGTGCTTCACTGCCAAACCGTGCACCATACCGTACCAATCCAGAGGAGACGAAGGAGATTATGCGTCAAGTACAAGAGCTTCTCGACAAAGGTTATATACGCGAATCCCTTAGTCCTTGTGCTGTTCCTATTATTCTAGTGCCGAAAAAGGATGGTACATCACGTATGTGTGTTGATTGTAAAGGCATTAATAATATTACTATTCATTATCATCATCCTATTCCTAGGCTAGATGATATGCTTGATGAATTGAGTGGCTCTACAATATTCTCCAAAGTTGATTTGCGTAGTGGCTACCATCAAATTCGTATGAAATTGGGAGATGAATGGAAAACAGCATTTAAAACTAAGTTTGGATTATATGAGTGGTTAGTCATGCCTTTTGGGTTAACTAATGCACCTAGTACTTTCATGAGATTAATGAACGAAGTTTTACGTGCTTTCATTGGACGATTTGTGGTAGTTTACTTTGATGACATATTGATTTATAGCAGATCTTTGGAGGAACATTTGGAACATTTACGTGCTGTTTTTATTGCTCTACGTGATGCACGTTTGTTTGGTAACCTTGGGAAGTGCACCTTTTGCACCGACCGAGTATCTTTTCTTGGCTATGTTGTTACTCCACAGGGAATTGAAGTTGATAAAGCCAAGATTGAAGCTATTGAGAGTTGGCCGCAGCCCAAAACGGTCACACAAGTGAGGAGTTTTCTTGGCCTCGCTGGATTCTATAGGCGTTTTGTGAGAGATTTCAGCACCATTGCTGCACCTCTCAACGAGCTTACAAAGAAGGATGTGCCTTTTGTTTGGGGTACCGCACAGGAAGCAGCCTTCACGGTATTGAAAGATAAGTTGACACATGCTCCTTTACTCCAACTTCCTGATTTTAATAAGACTTTTGAGCTTGAATGTGATGCTAGTGGAATTGGATTAGGAGGTGTGTTATTACAAGATGGCAAACCTGTTGCATACTTTTCTGAAAAATTGAGTGGGCCTAGTCTGAATTATTCTACTTATGATAAAGAATTATATGCTCTTGTTCGGACTTTAGAAACATGGCAACATTATTTATGGCCCAAAGAATTTGTTATACATTCTGATCATGAATCTTTGAAACATATTAAAAGTCAAGCTAAACTGAATCGTAGACATGCTAAATGGGTTGAATTCATTGAGACTTTCCCTTATGTCATTAAACACAAGAAGGGAAAAGAAAATGTTATTGCTGATGCATTGTCTCGTCGCTATACTATGCTTTCACAACTTGACTTCAAAATATTTGGTTTGGAGACCATCAAAGATCAATATGTGCATGATGCTGATTTTAAAGATGTAATGCAGAATTGTAAAGAAGGAAGAATGTGGAACAAGTTTGTTGTTAACGATGGATTTGTGTTTCGTGCTAACAAGCTATGCATTCCAGCTAGCTCCGTTCGTCTTTTGTTGTTGCAGGAGGCGCATGGAGGAGGATTAATGGGACAGTTTGGCGTGAACAAGACGGAGGACGTACTTGCTACACATTTCTTTTGGCCAAAGATGAGACGGGATGTTGAGCGTTTTATTGCTCGCTGCACTACATGTCAAAAAGCTAAGTCACGACTCAATCCTCATGGTTTATATATGCCTTTGCCTGTACCTAGTGTTCCTTGGGAGGATATATCTATGGACTTTGTTTTAGGTTTACCTCGAACAAAGAAGGGGAGGGATAGCATATTTGTTGTCGTGGATAGATTCTCGAAAATGGCACACTTTATACCATGTCATAAAAGCGATGATGCTGTTAATGTTGCTGATTTGTTCTTTCGTGAAATTATTCGCTTGCATGGTGTGCCAAATACTATTGTTTCAGATTGTGATACTAAATTTCTTAGCCACTTTTGGAGATGTTTATGGGCTAAGTTGGGGACTAAACTGCTTTTTAGTACTACTTGTCACCCCCAAACTGATGGACAAACTGAAGTAGTCAATAGAACATTGTCTACTATGCTTAGGGCTGTTTTGAAGAATAATAAGAAAATGTGGGAGGAATGCTTGCCTCATATTGAATTTGCTTATAATCGTTCATTGCATTCTACTACTAAGATGTGCCCTTTTGAAGTTGTGTATGGTTTCCTACCTTGTGCACCTATTGATTTGTTGCCTCTTCCATCTTCGGAGAAGGTTAATTTTGATGCTAAACAACGTGCTGAATTGATTTTAAAAATGCATGAGTTAACTAAGGAAAACATTGAGCGCATGAATGCTAAATATAAACTTGCTGGAGATAAGGGTAGAAAACATGTTGTGTTTGCACCTGGAGATCTTGTTTGGTTACATTTGCGTAAGGATAGATTTCCTGATTTGCGCAAATCAAAGTTAATGCCACGTGCTGATGGTCCCTTTAAGGTGTTAGAGAAAATAAATGATAATGCATATAAACTTGAGCTGCCTGCAGATTTTGGGGTTAGTCCCACTTTTAACATTGCAGATTTGAAGCCTTATTTGGGTGAGGAAGATGAACTTCCGTCGAGGAGGACTTCATTTCTAGAAGGGGAGGATGATGAGGACATCAATACAATTGTTACACCCACATCCCCTGCTGCTATACATACTGGACCAATTACTAGAGTTCGTGCACGCCAACTAAATTACCAGGTACTTTCGTTTCTTGGTAATGATTCTAATGTTCATGAGAATATGATGCTGCCTAAATTGGATACATTTGTTTTGCTTACAAATGAAGGGCCTAGCTTGGAGAAGGATGAACATTGGAGCAAGAACAAGCATGGAGATGATGGCATACGCAAGGGAAACAAGAACGGAGTTACAAGTGATGATTTCAGGACTTTGAAGCCACCATAATGGGTGCATGAAGCCTTGGACGAAATATACAAGATGCCACTTCATAAATTTCGTCCCGAGGCTATTTTAGGTGCTGCGTCACCTTATTATTGGGCCAGGCCCATGTAATTTCGAAATACATAAGTATAGGCTATTTTTAGAGTCCGTAGGTGTGGGGAAACAAGAGATAGGGTTGATTTCGGACCCCTCCACCAAGGGCCACGAAATTCCCCCCTCTTCCTCCATATATACAGCCCTTAGGGCATCGTTTAGACTTTGGGTTTTGTTTAGATTAAAAGTTCGCCATAGCTGCAACTTCGCGTACTTCGTTTGTGTTCAACGACCAGACAAAGGCGTCACAGAACCCCACCTTGATCAATAAAGCTTTCATCTTATATTCGCAATATCCAGATTGCAATCTTAGTTTCTTGCTTGTTCTTCGTTTGCTCGCAGGAAACAGACCCTCGTGGTCAGGTTGATCGTGCTCCGGCGTGGTCAATAACCTCTCGGAGTTGGTTTAGCGATTGCTAAGGCGCGACGTCCTCGCACGTTCGTAGTCGGATCGTCAAAGTCGACTTCCACCAAAGCGAAATCCACCATCTCATCGAAAGACGGGACACCTCCGCCTCTATCACTTGTGTGACCGTTTTGGGCTGCAGCCAACTCTCAATAGCTTCAATCTTGGCTTTATCAACTTCAATTCCCTGTGGAGTAACAACATAGCCAAGAAAAGATACTCGGTCGGTGCAAAAGGTGCACTTCCCAAGGTTACCAAACAAACGTGCATCACGTAGAGCAATAAAAACAGCACGTAAATGTTCCAAATGTTCCTCCAAAGATCTGCTATAAATCAATATGTCATCAAAGTAAACTACCACAAATCGTCCAATGAAAGCACGTAAAACTTCGTTCATTAATCTCATGAAAGTACTAGGTGCATTAGTTAACCCAAAAGGCATGACTAACCACTCATATAATCCAAACTTAGTTTTAAATGCTGTTTTCCATTCATCTCCCAATTTCATACGAATTTGATGGTAGCCACTACGCAAATCAACTTTGGAGAATATTGTAGAGCCACTCAATTCATCAAGCATATCATCTAGCCTAGGAATAGGATGATGATAATGAATAGTAATATTATTAATGCCTTTACAATCAACACACATACGTGATGTACCATCCTTTTTCGGCACTAGAATAATAGGAACAGCACAAGGACTAAGGGATTCGCGTATATAACCTTTGTCGAGAAGCTCTTGTACTTGACGCATAATCTCCTTCGTCTCCTCTGGATTGGTACGGTATGGTGCACGGTTTGGCAGTGAAGCACCGGGAATTAAGTCAATCTGATGCTCAATCCCTCGAATAGGCGGTAATCCTGGTGGCACGTCTTGTGGAAAAACGTCAGCGAACTCCTGCAAAATGTTAGTGACAGCAGGAGGCAAAGAGGAAGGCACGTCCTCGAATGAAAATAATGCCTCTTTGCACACAAAAGCATAGCAAACAGATTTGCTGAAATCTAGCTCATCAATATCAGATTTGGTGGCAAATAAACATGCACTTTTCAATTTAATTTCAGAAGCAACACTAGATGGTTTATTGTAAGGCTTCATTTGTTGCTCAAATTCTTTTGCCACAATCTGATTTTCACTCTTATTCTTCTCCTGTTGTGCTTTATTAGCTCTATTAATATCATCTTTCAAAATGGAATCAGGAGTCATAGGAAGCAAAGTAATATTTTTATCCTTATGGACAAGAGTATAGTGATTGTTTCTATCATGGTGTACAGAATTTTTATCAAATTGCCATGGTCTACCAAGTAATAAGGAACATGCTTGCATAGGTACCACATCACAATCAACATAATCAGCATATGTAGAGATACTAAAATGCACACGAACAGTACGTGTTACCTTAACCTTGCCGTTGTTGTTGAACCATTGGATGTAGTAAGGATGTGGATGTGGTCTTGTGGTGAGAGAAAGCTTCTCCACCATCTCCATGCTAGCCAAGTTGTTGCAGCTCCCTCCGTCTATTATGACGCGCACAGAACGTTCCTTCACAACTCCCTTGGTATGGAACAAATTGTGCCTCTGATTTTGCTCAGCTTGTGTGACCTGCACACTCAAAACACGTTGAGCAACTGATGAGGACATGACTACCTTGGATATGACCAAAAATATTGCATATATGCATATTTGTCAGGTGATTTCTAGTGCAAACTATTCAATAATCTATTTATGTTATCCAGAACAAAAATACTTCACACACTTTTGTGTTTTGTCTAATTGCAGGTGTATGGGACATTTGTACAATCCACATATGAAGATAAGGAAGAAAGAGATGTTTATTTGCTGTCCAAAAAGTTCTCTCACGTCACTTTTGGCCCAAGAGAAGATAGAGTCCAAGTCTCTCACGTTCTGGATTCAGATTCGGACTGCACAGACACACCTGACTTAAAACGCACACAAGTTTTTCATACGGACTCCGAATTGGGTGATTCTTTTTTTGTTGGAAACTAGATTTCGTGCACTTTCCAACCCAATTGGAATCACCTTCAAATTCGTCCAGAGAGTTGAGTTGTGGACGAAACAATCTGATGCTGCAGCAGAATCCGAGTCAAACTACAAGTCCAAAGGTGTTACATCACCTCCACTTGGGCCCATTGGCCTTGTACGACCTAGATTTAGTTTTAGGCTGCCTTGGGACGTCCTCCCACCTCCTTGGCCGCCACCCCTTGCTCCTATATAAGTAGATCCATCTAGTAGCTTTTCCTTGGAATTTGTTTAGTTAAAAGTTAGCCATTGCAACTTCGTGTACTTCGTTTGTGTCCAACGACCAGACCAAGACCGCTTACGGATCCCCACCATTATCAATACTTCATATATATTCGCAATATTCAGATTGCTTTATCATATTCTTGCTCGTTCTTCGATTGCTTGCAGGAATAGACCTTCGTGGTCAGGTTGATTGTGCTCCAGCGTGGTCAATAA
>NW_025228187.1:26546-123123 GCF_018294505.1 Triticum aestivum | reverse complement strand
TACAAGAGCTTCTCGACAAAGGTTATATACGCGAATCCCTTAGTCCTTGTGCTGTTCCTATTATTCTAGTGCCGAAAAAGGATGGTACATCACGTATGTGTGTTGATTGTAGAGGCATTAATAATATTACTATTCGTTATCGTCATCCTATTCCTAGGCTAGATGATATGCTTGATGAATTGAGTGGCTCTACAATATTCTCCAAAGTTGATTTGCGTAGTGGCTACCATCAAATTCGTATGAAATTGGGAGATGAATGGAAAATAGCATTTAAAACTAAGTTTGGATTATATGAGTGGTTAGTCATGCCTTTTGGGTTAACTAATGCACCTAGTACTTTCATGAGATTAATGAACGAAGTTTTACGTGCTTTCATTGGACGATTTGTGGTAGTTTACTTTGATGACATACTGATTTATAGCAGATCTTTGAAAGAACATTTGGAACATTTACGTGCTGTTTTTATTGCTCTACGTGATGCACGTTTGTTTGGTAACCTTGGGAAGTGCACCTTTTGCACCGACCGAGTATCTTTTCTTGGCTATGTTGTTACTCCACAGGGAATTGAAGTTGACAAAGCCAAGATTGAAGCTATTGAGAGTTGGCCGCAGCCCAAAACGGTCACACAAGTGAGGAGTTTTCTTGGCCTCGCTGGATTCTATAGGCGTTTTGTGAGAGATTTCAGCACCATTGCTGCACCTCGCAACGAGCTTACAAAGAAGGATGTGCCTTTTGTTTGGGGTACCGCACAGGAAGAAGCCTTCACGGTATTGAAAGATAAGTTGACACATGCTCCTTTACTCCAACTTCCTGATTTTAATAAGACTTTTGAGCTTGAATGTGATGCTAGTGGAATTGGATTAGGAGGTGTGTTATTACAAGATGGCAAACCTGTTGCATACTTTTCTGAAAAATTGAGTGGGCCTAGTCTGAATTATTCTACTTATGATAAAGAATTATATGCTCTTGTTCGGACTTTAGAAACATGGCAACATTATTTATGGCCCAAAGAATTTGTTATACATTCTGATCATGAATCTTTGAAACATATTAAAAGTCAAGCTAAACTGAATCGTAGACATGCTAAATGGGTTGAATTCATTGAGACTTTCCCTTATGTCATTAAACACAAGAAGGGAAAAGAAAATGTTATTGCTGATGCATTGTCTTGTCGCTATACTATGGTTTCACAACTTGACTTCAAAATATTTGGTTTGGAGACCATCAAAGATCAATATGTGCATGATGCTGATTTTAAAGATGTAATGCAGAATTGTAAAGAAGGAAGAATGTGGAACAAGTTTGTCGTTAACGATGGATTTGTGTTTCGTGCTAACAAGCTATGCATTCCAGCTAGCTCCGTTCGTCTTTTGTTGTTGCAGGAGGCGCATGGAGGAGGATTAATGGGACACTTTGGCGTGAAGAAGACGGAGGACGTACTTGCTACACATTTCTTTTGGCCAAAGATGAGACGGGATGTTGAGCGTTTTATTGCTCGATGCACTACATGTCAAAAAGCTAAGTCACGACTCAATCCTCATGGTTTATATATGCCTTTGCCTGTACCTAGTGTTCCTTGGGAGGATATATCTATGGACTTTGTTTTAGGTTTACCTCGAACAAAGAAGGGGAGGGATAGCATATTTGTTGTCGTGGATAGATTCTCGAAAATGGCACACTTTATACCATGTCATAAAAGCGATGATGCTATTAATGTTGCAGATTTGTTCTTTCGTGAAATTATTCGCTTGCATGGTGTGCCAAATACTATTGTTTCAGATCGTGATACTAAATTTCTTAGCCACTTTTGGAGATGTTTATGGGCTAAGTTGGGGACTAAACTGCTTTTTAGTACTACTTTTCACCCCCAAACTGATGGACAAACTGAAGTAGTCAATAGAACGTTGTCTACTATGCTTAGGGCTGTTTTGAAGAATAATAAGAAAATGTGGGAGGAATGCTTGCCTCATATTGAATTTGCTTATAATCGTTCATTGCATTCTACTACTAAGATGTGCCCTTTTGAAGTTGTGTATGGTTTCCTACCTCGTGCACCTATTGATTTGTTGCCTCTTCCATCTTCGGAGAAGGTTAATTTTGATGCTAAACAACGTGCTGAATTGATTTTAAAAATGCATGAGTTAACTAAGGAAAACATTGAGCGCATGAATGCTAAATATAAACTTGCTGGAGATAAGGGTAGAAAACATGTTGTGTTTGCACCCGGAGATCTTGTTTGGTTACATTTGCGTAAGGATAGATTTCCTGATTTGCGCAAATCAAAGTTAATGCCACGTGCTGATGGTCCCTTTAAGGTGTTAGAGAAAATAAATGATAATGCATATAAATTTGAGCTGCCTGCAGATTTTGGGGTTAGTCCCACTTTTAACATTGCAGATTTGAAGCCTTATTTGGGTGAGGAAGATGAACTTTCGTCGAGGACGACTTCATTTCAAGAAGGGGAGGATGATGAGGACATCAATACAATTGTTACACCCACAGCCCCTGCTGCTATACATACTGGACCAATTACTAGAGCTCGTGCACGCCAACTAAATTACCAGGTACTTTCGTTTCTTGGTAATGATTCTAATGTTCATGAGAATATGATGCTGCCTAAATTGGATACATTTGTTTTGCTGACAAATGAAGGGCCTAGCTTGGAGAAGGATGAACTTTGGAGCAAGAACAAGCATGGAGATGATGGCATGCGCAAGGGAAACAAGAACGGAGTTACAAGTGATGATTTCAGGACTTTGAAGCCACCATAATGGGTGCATGAAGCCTTGGACGAAATATACAAGATGCCACTTCATAAATTTCGTCCCGAGGCTATTTTAGGTGCTGCGTCACCTTATTATTGGGCCAGGCCCATGTAATTTCGAAATACATAAGTATAGGCTATTTTTAGAGTCCGTATGTGTGGGGAAACAAGAGATAGGGTTGATTTCGGACCCCTCCACCAAGGGCCACGAAATTCCCCCCCTCTTCCTCCATATATACAGCCCTTAGGGCATCGTTTAGACTTTGGGTTTTGTTTAGATTAAAAGTTCGCCATAGCTGCACCTTCGCGTACTTCGTTTGTGTTCAACGACCAGACAAAGGCGTCACAGAACCCCACCTTGATCAATAAAGCTTTCATCTTATATTCGCAATATCCAGATTGCAATCTTAGTTTCTTGCTTGTTCTTCGTTTGCTCGCAGGAAACAGACCCTCGTGGTCAGGTTGATCGTGCTCCGGCGTGGTCAATAACCTCTCGGAGTTGGTTTAGCGATTGCTAAGGCGCGACGTCCTCGCACGTTCGTAGTCGGATCGTCAAAGTCGACTTCCACCAAAGCGAAATCCACCATCTCATCGAAAGACGGGACACCTTTGCCTCTATCACTACATGTCAAAAAGCTAAGTCACGACTCAATCCTCATGGTTTATATATGCCTTTGCCTGTACCTAGTGTTCCTTGGGAGGATATATCTATGGACTTTGTTTTAGGTTTACCTCGAACAAAGAAGGGGAGGGATAGCATATTTGTTGTCGTGGATAGATTCTCGAAAATGGCACACTTTATACCATGTCATAAAAGCGATGATGCTGTTAATGTTGCTGATTTGTTCTTTCGTGAAATTATTCGCTTGCATGGTGTGCCAAATACTATTGTTTCAGATCGTGATACTAAATTTCTTAGCCACTTTTGGAGATGTTTATGGGCTAAGTTGGGGACTAAACTGCTTTTTAGTACTACTTGTCACCCCCAAACTGATGGACAAACTGAAGTAGTCAATAGAACGTTGTCTACTATGCTTAGGGCTGTTTTGAAGAATAAGAAGAAAATGTGGGAGGAATTCTTGCCTCATATTGAATTTGCTTATAATCGTTCATTGCATTCTACTACTAAGATGTGCCCTTTTGAAGTTGTGTATGGTTTCCTACCTCGTGCACCTATTGATTTGTTGCCTCTTCCATCTTCGGAGAAGGTTAATTTTGATGCTAAACAACGTGCTGAATTGATTTTAAAAATGCATGAGTTAACTAAGGAAAACATTGAGCGCATGAATGCTAAATATAAACTTGCTGGAGATAAGGGTAGAAAACATGTTGTGTTTGCACCTGGAGATCTTGTTTGGTTACATTTGCGTAAGGATAGATTTCCTGATTTGCGCAAATCAAAGTTAATGCCACGTGCTGATGGTCCCTTTAAGGTGTTAGAGAAAATAAATGATAATGCATATAAACTTGAGCTGCCTGCAGATTTTGGGGTTAGTCCCACTTTTAACATTGCAGATTTGAAGCCTTATTTGGGTGAGGAAGATGAACTTCCGTCGAGGACGACTTCATTTCAAGAAGGGGAGGATGATGAGGACATCAATACAATTGTTACACCCACAGCCCCTGCTGCTATACATACAGGACCAATTACTAGAGCTCGTGCACGCCAACTAAATTACCAGGTACTTTCGTTTCTTGGTAATGATTCTATTGTTCATGAGAATATGATGCTGCCTAAATTGGATACATTTGTTTTGCTTACAAATGAAGGGCCTAGCTTGGAGAAGGATGAACATTGGAGCAAGAACAAGCATGGAGATGATGGCATGCGCAAGGGAAACAAGAACGGAGTTACAAGTGATGATTTCAGGACTTTGAAGCCACCATAATGGGTGCATGAAGCCTTGGACGAAATATACAAGACGCCACTTCATAAATTTCGTCCCGAGGCTATTTTAGGTGCTGCGTCACCTTATTATTGGGCCAGGCCCATGTAATTTCGAAATACATAAGTATAGGCTATTTTTAGAGTCCGTATGTGTGGGGAAACAAGAGATAGGGTTGATTTCGGACTCCTCCACCAAGGGCCACGAAATTCCCCCCTCTTCCTCCATATATACAGCCCTTAGGGCATCGTTTAGACTTTGGGTTTTGTTTAGATTAAAAGTTCACCATAGCTGCAACTTCGCGTACTTCGTTTGTGTTCAACGACCAGACAAAGGCGTCACAGAACCCCACCTTGATCAATAAAGCTTTCATCTTATATTCGCAATATCCAGATTGCAATCTTAGTTTCTTGCTTGTTCTTCGTTTGCTCGCAGGAAACAGACCCTCGTGGTCAGGTTGATCGTGCTCCGGCGTGGTCAATAACCTCTCGGAGTTGGTTTAGCGATTGCTAAGGCGCGACGTCCTCGCACGTTCGTAGTCGGATCGTCAAAGTCGACTTCCACCAAAGCGAAATCCACCATCTCATCGAAAGACGGGACACCTTTGCCTCTATCATATGTTCCTGATATATATCTTACTTGGGAGTTAGAAACTGAACAACGATTTACATGTTTACAATATCCTGAGGAGAGACGAGTTGCTGCTGCTGTTTGTGCTTTCACTAGTTTTGCATGTGTATGGTGGTCTGAACATTGTAGATTATATCCTATTCCAACTACTTGGGCGGCTTTGAAAACTGCTATGCGTACGCGTTGGGTTCCACCATATTATCAACGTGAATTGCTTCAAAAATTGCAGCGTTTAAGACAAGGGAAAAATTCTGTAGAAGAATATTATCAGGAATTACAAACTGGCATGATTAGATGTGGTATTGTTGAGGAGAATGAAGCTATGCTTGCACGTTTTCTAGGTGGATTAAATAGAGAGATTCAGACCATTCTAGACTATAAGGAGTATACTAATATCACTCGTTTATTCCATCTTGCTTGTAAAGCTGAACGTGAAGTGCAGGATCGACAAGCATTGGCGCGAACTAACTTTTCTGCAGGCCGACCTTCCTCATGGACACCACGTGCATCTTCTACTTCAACTGCACCAGCACCTCAATCAGGTGCCTCCTACAGTCGTGATACAAGAAAACAGGAACAACCACCATTATCTGCCAAGAGCGCACCTGCGGGGCCTGCACAACGTTCTTCTTCTTCCATGGCATCAACAGGGCACACAAGTGATATTATTTGTCGTCGTTGTAAGGGAGGAGGTCATTATGCGAGAGAATGCAAATCTCCGCGTGTGATGATTGCTACCGCGGATGGTGGATATGAGTCTGCTAGTGACTATGATGAGGAGACTTTGGCTCTTATTACACGTGAAGAACATGGTGGAGATGATTCTGATCATGAGACGCAATACATGGCTCCTGAAGACGCTGATAGGTATGAATGTTTAGTTGCTCAACGTGTTTTGAGTGTGCAGGTCACACAAGCTGAGCAAAATCAGAGGCACAATTTGTTCCATACCAAGGGAGATGTGAAGGAACGTTCTGTGCGCGTCATCATAGACGGAGGGAGCTGCAACAACTTGGCTAGCATGGAGATGGTGGAGAAGCTTTCTCTCACCACAAGACCACATCCACATCCTTACTACATCCAATGGTTCAACAACAGCGGCAAGGTTAAGGTAACACGTACTGTTCGTGTGCATTTTAGTATCTCTACATATGCTGATTATGTTGATTGTGATGTGGTACCTATGCAAGCATGTTCCTTATTACTTGGTAGACCATGGCAATTTGATAAAAATTCTGTACACCATGGTAGAAACAATCACTATACTCTTGTTCATAAGGATAAAAATATTACTTTGCTTCCTATGACTCCTGATTCCATTTTGAAAGATGATATTAATAGAGCTAATAAAGCACAACAGGAGAAGAATAAGAGTGAAAATCAGATTGTGGCAAAAGAATTTGAGCAACAAATGAAACCTAATAATAAACCATCTAGTGTTGCTTCTGAAATTAAATTGAAAAGTGCATGTTTATTTGCCACCAAATCTGATATTGATGAGCTAGATTTCAGCAAATCTGTTTGCTATGCTTTTGTGTGCAAAGAGGCATTATTTTCATTCGAGGACGTGCCTTCCTCTTTGCCTCTTGCTGTCACTAACATTTTGCAGGAGTTCGCTGACGTTTTTCCACAAGACGTGCCACCGGGATTACCGCCTATTCGAGGGATTGAGCATCAGATTGACTTAATTCCCGGTGCTTCACTGCCAAACCGTGCACCATACCGTACCAATCCAGAGGAGACGAAGGAGATTATGCGTCAAGTACAAGAGCTTATCGACAAAGGTTATATACGCGAATCCCTTAGTCCTTGTGCTGTTCCTATTATTCTAGTGCCGAAAAAGGATGGTACATCACGTATGTGTGTTGATTGTAGAGGCATTAATAATATTACTATTCGTTATCGTCATCCTATTCCTAGGCTAGATGATATGCTTGATGAATTGAGTGGCTCTACAATATTCTCCAAAGTTGATTTGCGTAGTGGATACCATCAAATTCGTATGAAATTGGGAGATGAATGGAAAACAGCATTTAAAACTAAGTTTGGATTATATGAGTGGTTAGTCATGCCTTTTGGGTTAACTAATGCGCCTAGTACTTTCATGAGACTAATGAACGAAGTTTTACGTACTTTCATTGGACGATTTGTGGTAGTCTATTTTGATGATATACTGATTTATAGCAGATCTTTGGAAGAACATTTGGAACATTTACGTGCTGTTTTTATTGCTCTACGTGATGCACGTTTGTTTGGTAACCTCGGGAAGTGCACCTTTTGCACCGACCGAGTATCTTTTCTTGGCTATGTTGTTACTCCACAGGGAATTGAAGTTGACAAAGCCAAGATTGAAGCTATTGAGAGTTGGCCGCAGCCCAAAACGGTCACACAAGTGAGGAGTTTTCTTGGCCTCGCTGGATTCTATAGGCGTTTTGTGAGAGATTTCAGCACCATTTCTGCACCTCTCAACGAGCTTACAAAGAAGGATGTGCCTTTTGTTTGGGGTACCGCACAGGAAGAAGCCTTCACGGTATTGAAAGATAAGTTGACACATGCTCCTTTACTCCAACTTCCTGATTTTAATAAGACTTTTGAGCTTGAATGTGATGCTAGTGGAATTGGATTAGGAGGTGTGTTATTACAAGATGGCAAACCTGTTGCATACTTTTCTGAAAAATTGAGTGGGCCTAGTCTGAATTATTCTACTTATGATAAAGAATTATATGCTCTTGTTCGGACTTTAGAAACATGGCAACATTATTTATGGCCCAAAGAATTTGTTATACATTCTTATCATGAATCTTTGAAACATATTAAAAGTCAAGCTAAACTGAATCGTAGACATGCTAAATGGGTTGAATTCATTGAGACTTTCCCTTATGTCATTAAACACAAGAAGGGAAAAGAAAATGTTATTGCTGATGCATTGTCTCGTCGCTATACTATGCTTTCACAACTTGACTTCAAAATATTTGGTTTGGAGACCATCAAAGATCAATATGTGCATGATGCTGATTTTAAAGATGTAATGCAGAATTGTAAAGAAGGAAGAATGTGGAACAAGTTTGTTGTTAACGATGGATTTGTGTTTCGTGCTAACAAGCTATGCATTCCAGCTAGCTCCGTTCGTCTTTTGTTGTTGCAGGAGGCGCATGGAGGAGGATTAATGGGACACTTTGGCGTGAAGAAGACGGAGGACGTACTTGCTACACATTTCTTTTGGCCAAAGATGAGACGGGATGTTGAGCGTTTTATTGCTCGCTGCAATACATGTCAAAAAGCTAAGTCACGACTCAATCCTCATGGTTTATATATGCCTTTGCCTGTACCTAGTGTTCCTTGGGAGGATATATCTATGGACTTTGTTTTAGGTTTACCTCGAACAAAGAAGGGGAGGGATAGCATATTTGTTGTCGTGGATAGATTCTCGAAAATAGCACACTTTATACCATGTCATAAAAGTGATGACGCTGTTAATGTTGCTGATTTGTTCTTTCGTGAAATTATTCGCTTGCATGGTGTGCCAAATACTATTGTTTCAGATCGTGATACTAAATTTCTTAGCCACTTTTGGAGATGTTTATGGGCTAAGTTGGGGACTAAACTGCTTTTTAGTACTACTTGTCACCCCCAAACTGATGGACAAACTGAAGTAGTCAATAGAACGTTGTCTACTATGCTTAGGGCTGTTTTGAAGAATAATAAGAAAATGTGGGAGGAATGCTTGCCTCATATTGAATTTGCTTATAATCGTTCATTGCATTCTACTACTAAGATGTGCCCTTTTGAAGTTGTGTATGGTTTCCTACCTCGTGCACCTATTGATTTGTTGCCTCTTCCATCTTCGGAGAAGGTTAATTTTGATGCTAAACAACGTGCTGAATTGATTTTAAAAATGCATGAGTTAACTAAGGAAAACATTGAGCGCATGAATGCTAAATATAAACTTGCTGGAGATAAGGGTAGAAAACATGTTCTGTTTGCACCTGGAGATCTTGTTTGGTTACATTTGCGTAAGGATAGATTTCCTGATTTGCGCCAATCAAAGTTAATGCCACGTGCTGATGGTCCCTTTAAGGTGTTAGAGAAAATAAATGATAATGCATATAAACTTGAGCTGCCTGCAGATTTTGGGGTTAGTCCCACTTTTAACATTGCAGATTTGAAGCCTTATTTGGGTGAGGAAGATGAACTTCCGTCGAGGACGACTTCATTTCAAGAAGGGGAGGATGATGAGGACATCAATACAATTGTTACACCCACAGCCCCTGCTGCTATACATACTGGACCAATTACTAGAGCTCGTGCACGCCAACTAAATTACCAGGTACTTTCGTTTCTTGGTAATGATTCTAATGTTCATGAGAATATGATGCTGCCTAAATTGGATACATTTGTTTTGCTTACAAATGAAGGGCCTAGCTTGGAGAAGGATGAACATTGGAGAAAGAACAAGCATGGAGATGATGGCATGCGCAAGGGAAACAAGAACGGAGTTACAAGTGATGATTTCAGGACTTTGAAGCCACCATAATGGGTGCATGAAGCCTTGGACGAAATATACAAGACGCCACTTCATAAATTTCGTCCCGAGGCTATTTTAGGTGCTGCGTCACCTTATTATTGGGCCAGGCCCATGTAATTTCGAAATACATAAGTATAGGCTATTTTTAGAGTCCGTATGTGTGGGGAAACAAGAGATAGGGTTGATTTCGGACCCCTCCACCAAGGGCCACGAAATTCTCCACCTCTTCCTCCATATATACAGCCCTTAGGGCATCGTTTAGACTTTGGGTTTTGTTTAGATTAAAAGTTCGCCATAGCTGCAACTTCGCGTACTTCGTTTGTGTTCAACGACCAGACAAAGGCGTCACAGAACCCCACCTTGATCAATAAAGCTTTCATCTTATATTCGCAATATCCAGATTGCAATCTTAGTTTCTTGCTTGTTCTTCGTTTGCTCGCAGGAAACAGACCCTCGTGGTCAGGTTGATCGTGCTCCGGCGTGGTCAATAACCTCTCGGAGTTGGTTTAGCGATTGCTAAGGCGCGACGTCCTAGCACGTTCGTAGTCGGATCGTCAAAGTCGACTTCCACCAAAGCGAAATCCACCATCTCATCGAAAGACGGGACACCTTTGCCTCTATCAAGTGGTATCAGATTTCCAGGTTGCTCGGTGAGATTTTACAGTTTTTCGTAGTTTAGATCGAGTCTGTTCTTCATACCTATAGTCCACGAAAAAGCCACAAAAAAAATTAGGGTTAGTTCATCATATCCGAACCAATCTGAGCCTTGCATAATCTTTTTAGGGTTTTGCTTTGTTGAATTTGCGGTTGCATCGTCGTGTCTAGTTGCTGGTCTTAGAGTCTAGTCTTTTAGAGTTTCGAGTTCTGGTCATAAGTTGTCACGCCGCCGCCGCACCATCATCATCGCCCCTGCCATCTACCACCACCGCACCGAATCCGTGTCCATATACCACCACCGATCCATATCCATATACTACCACCGCTACCACCACCGCTGCCATATACCACCACCATATATCCACCACCAATCCGAGTTCCTTGCTTATTAGGGTTGTTTTCGAGATCCATCTAGATTCCGATTCGTGTTTCCTTGCCGGAGTAGGTTTCGGGAAAAAAAAACAGATGATGAGGACATCAATACAATTGTTACACCCACAGCCCCTGCTGCTATACATACTGGACCAATTACTAGAGCTCGTGCACGCCAACTAAGTTACCAGGTACTTTCGTTTCTTGGTAATGATTCTAATGTTCATGAGAATATGATGCTGCCTAAATTGGATACATTTGTTGTGCTTACAAATGAAGGGCCTAGCTTGGAGAAGGATGAACATTGGAGCAAGAACAAGCATGGAGATGATGGCATGCGCAAGGGGAACAAGAACGGAGTTACAAGTGATGATTTCAGGACTTTGAAGCCACCATAATGGGTGCATGAAGCCTTGGACGAAATATACAAGACGCCACTTCATAAATTTCGTCCCGAGGCTATTTTAGGTGCTGCGTCACCTTATTATTGGGCCAGGCCCATGTAATTTCGAAATACATAAGTATAGGCTATTTTTAGAGTCCGTATGTGTGGGGAAACAAGAGATAGGGTTGATTTCGGACCCCTCCACCAAGGGCCACGAAATTCCCCCCCTCTTCCTCCATATATACAGCCCTTAGGGCATCGTTTAGACTTTGGGTTTTGTTTAGATTAAAAGTTCGCCATAGCTGCAACTTCGCGTACTTCGTTTGTGTTCAACGACCAGACAAAGGCGTCACAGAATCCCACCTTGATCAATAAAGCTTTCATCTTATATTCGCAATATCCAGATTGCAATCTTAGTTTCTTACTTGTTCTTCGTTTGCTCGCAGGAAACAGACCCTCGTGGTCAGGTTGATCGTGCTCCGGCGTGGTCAATAACCTCTCGGAGTTGGTTTAGCGATTGCTAAGGCGCGACGTCCTCGCACGTTCGTAGTCGGATCGTCAAAGTCGACTTCCACCAAAGCGAAATCCACCATCTCATCGAAAGACGGGACACCTTTGCCTCTATCAGTTTCTAACTCCCAAGTAAGATATATATCAGGAACATATCTACCCTCAAATGGTGGAATATTCAATTTTAGTTTAGGGAGATGGTCATGATCTCATACCTGAGGGGGAGCCCTAACATTGCCATTATTTGCATGTGGACGACCTGGTGGTTGTGGTGCTGGTGGTTGCACGTAGTTCTGATTTTGATCAACCTCATCCTCGTAATCTCCCACATAATCATCCTCCTCCACATCAGCAGCAGGAGCCACAGAAGTATCAACGGCAGCACCAGCAGTTTGGCCAGGCTGAAGAGGGACACGACTTGCTCGGCGGAGGGCTGTTTCCCGACGTGGAGGTAGTCGGTGTTGTTGCTGTTGGTGCAGAGGTGCAGCAGGAGCAGCCGGTGGTGGAAAACGTGAAAGCAATTCAGCAAACTTGTTATCGAGCTTTGTTTCAAACGTCTTCTCCATTCCATCTATCTTCTACATGGCCTCTTCAAATCTGTTTAGCACATCTTCCACCTGTCCACTCATCATTTGCTGATACTTATCATGTAACTCTTTGTTCATCATGTTCTCCCAGTCAATCGCGTCGGGTTGCGATCCTGCCATGGTTAGCAGCAATAGAAACACACAAGAATATGAACCTACAGACTACTAGAAAACGGCGGTGGTGGAGTGTCACAAATCCATCAAGGAAATCTCAAATTCTTACCAGTTCTTACCCAGCAGCAGGCGGTGATCGGCAACAGTCGTAGTCAAAACTCTCAAAGCTTGGATAGAGCGATTACCAGGGAGAGTCAAACGCACGACATAGATATACGTGGAGCTAGGAAGGCTTATAATATGGTAGCAAAAGGGGTCAGCAATAATCAATTCAGAGATGCAAAGTTGAATAAATGCTCAACGACGGTACTGTGTTGGTCCTAGGCTAGACCGTGCTAGAGATGCGAGCCTAGAACACTAACAAAATCACGGCGCTGCAGGTAAACAAGGGAAAAGCACACTCTGGAACTTTTTTTTTCGCTCTTTTTTTTGCGAAAAATCACTATAATGGCGAGTGTCTCAAAACTCTTCTCTCGTCAACTGATAGGATGGGCACGAAATTTTTTTTGACTTTTTTTCGGGAATCAGGGCAGCGGCGACGAAAAAGTGCGACAAAAAATCACTATGATGGCACGTGGCTCAAAAGACTCAGAAAAGCCTAAAAATAGGATAGGGAAAAAATATTTTTAGTCCCCGAAATTTTGGCCTAAAAACTGCCCAGGGGTTTCCAGACTTTTTTTTCCCGAGACCTACGCAGGCAAGGAAACACGAATCGGAATTTAGATTGATCTCAAAAACAAACCTAATATGAGAACTCGGATTGGTGGTGGATATATGGTTGTGGTATATGGCAGCGGTGGTGGTATATGGTAGCGGTGGTGGTATATGGATACAGATTGGTGGTGGTATATGGATACGGATTCAGAGCGGTGGCGGATAAGCAATGGTGGTAGATGGCAAGGCGATGATGATGGTGCGGCGGCGGCGTGACAACTTATGACCAGAACTCGAAACTCTAAAACACTAGACTCTAAGACCAGCAACTTGACACGACGATGCAACCGCAAATTCAACAAAGAAAAAACCCTAAAAAGATTATGCAAAGGCTCAGATTGGTTCGGATATGATGAACTAACCCTAATTTTTTTGTGGCTTTTTCGTGGACTGTAGGTATGAAGAACAGACTCGATCTAATCTATGAAAAACTGTAAAATCTCATCGAGCAACCTAGAAATCTGATACCACTTGATAGAGGCAAAGGTGTCCCGATGTTTCGATGAGATGGTGGCTATCGTTTTCTATGGGAGTCGACCTTGACAATCCGACTACGAACGTGCGAGACGTCGCGCCTTAGCAATCGCTAAACCAACTTCCGAGGGTTATTGACCACGCCGGAGCACGATCAACATGACCACGAGGGTGTGTTTCCTGCAAGCAAACCAAGAACAAGCAAGAAACTGAGATTGCAATCTGGATATTGCGAATATAAGATGAAAGCTTTATTGATCAAGGTGGGGTTCTGTGACGCCTTGGTCTGGTCGTTGAACATAAACGAAGTACGCGAAGTTGCAGCTATGGCGAACTTTTAATCTAAACAAAACCCAAAGTCTAAACGATGCCCTAAGGGCTGTATATATGGAGGAGAGAGGGGGAATTTCGTGGCCCTTGGTGGAGGGGTCCAAACCAACCATAACTCTTGTTTCCCCACACATACGGACTCTAAAAACAGCCTATACGTAAGTACTTCGAAAATACATGGGCCTGGCCCAATAATAAGGTCACGCAGCACCTAAAATAGCCTCTGGACGAAATTTATGAAGTGGCATCTTGTATATTTCGTCCCATGCTTCATGCACTCATTATGGTGGCTTCAAAGTCCTGGAATCATCACTTGTAACTCCGTTCTTGTTCCCCTTGCGCATGCCATCATCTCCATGCTTGAACTTGCTCCAAGGTTCATCTTTCTTGTCCAAGCTAGGCCCTTCATTTGTAAGCAAAACAAATGTATCCAATTTAGGCAGCATCATATTCTCATGAACATTAGAATCGTTACCAAGAAACGAAATTACCTAATAATTCAATTGGCGTGCGCGAGCTCTAGTAATCGGTCCAGTATGTATAATAGCAGGGGCTGTGGGTGTAAGAATGGTATTGATGTCCTCATCATCGTCCCCTTCTTGAAAAGAAGTCGTCCTCGACGAAATTTCATCGTCCTCACCCAAATAAGGCTTCAAATCTGCAATCTTAAAAGTGGGACTAACCCCAAAATCTGCAGGCAGCTCAAGTTTATATGCATTAGCATTTATTTTCTCTAACAGCTTAAAAGGACCATCAGCACGTGGCATTTGCTTTGATTTGCACAAATTAGGAAATCTATCCTTAGGCAAATGTAACCAAACAAGATCTCGTCTAGTAGGCCGCTCTTCATGGTCTTGTCGATGTCGATGCTTGTGTGTACTTGCCGGAGATGGTAGCACGGAAGTCTTTGCACTTGAGCATCTTCTCGAAGATGAGGAAGACCGCTTGCCGTTCTTGATGAGGACCTTGAGCTCCTCCATGTGCTTGTCCATCTTGGCGTCGATGACATTCTTCATAGCATCAAACTCGTCGTCGTGGTTGTAGACCGGAGGTGAAATGCCTTGCCTATCCATCACAAAACTTGAGCAAAGGTGAGTAGGAAATGAGATAAACAATACCAAGCTACCTTTTCCCAAAGTTGAGGATGTATCTCGTATCACTCAATGTGATATGAAAGAATAGTGGAATTGGTACCGGACTTGTTCACTCACACCTATCAAGTAAAGCTTATGGTGGAGCTCGGTGAGGATAGTGACACAAAAATTTGATGCAAAGTGTTAGCAAGAGTCAATAATGTTGGAAAAGATTCAAAAATTTGCAAAGTGAAACAAGTAGACCAATAGCAATAAGTGGCACACGGAAACACACACACGGATAGATAAATGGGGTCGTGCAACCAAGGAATGAGCACAAAATGTGCAATCCACGGAAAACGCTCGTGTTGCACAACTCAAGAGAGACACTAGCACGATTGCTCAATAGGCGGATACGACACTTGTGCACAACCTATAAGATGCAAAATGTATGAGCTTTCTATCCCAAGTATGCTATGTGTATGAAGTTCCCGTTGTTCTTCTCAAGGTGATCCAAGATGATCGGATATGACAATCTTATGCGCAATGTGGTATGATGCTATGGCACTTGCTTACAAGCTCTTTGCTCTCTTTTCTTTTGCTTAAAAGCTTATTCTCTTTTTTTTGATATGGCCACTATGCGAAATGCACAAACCAAGATAGCAATTGTGTATATGCGGGAACAATCTTGATGCGGAGCATCCTACGGGCATCACCATGTCAAGAGTCCATTTGGCAAGTGACACGTGCGACATCTACTTCTCATACCTAAAGGTGAATCTTCCCCTTTACACGTGTTCACTTGACCCCTTTGAGGATGGTATACTACTTGACACCCCTCTCGTGTGCATGCATAGGTATTGTCGGAACTTCACGGATGACGAGGAGCAGTGCAAGCGCCAAGGAACACCTACACCACCCGCGAGGGAAGCCTGGAAGAGAAGACGAAAGAAGAAGGAGCTGCAGAGTCTTCAGCGACCGGACGACCGAAAGCCACCGAACGTCCGACCCTCTACAGCCGCCGGACGACCGACGACACCGGACGTCCGACAAGTCCCAGGGACCGGACGTCCGACGCTTACCGGAAATCCGGTGCCACCTGTCCCGAGAAGAATCAGTGGACGTCCGATGCGCGCCGGATGTCCGGTCCGTCTTGAGCCACCGGACGTCCGACCCCAACCGGTCGTCCGGTACCTGCCTGTGTGCAGCCGCGGGCCTTTGGCCTTGTACCCCTCTCCCACTTACCCCTTCGTGGCTAAGACTATAAATAGACCACCTGATGAGGACATCAATACCATTGTTACACCCACAGGCCCTGCTGCTATACATACTGGACCAATTACGAGAGCTCGCGCACGCCAACTAAATTACCAGGTACTTTCGTTTCTTGGTAATGATTCTAATGTTCATGAGAATATGATGCTGCCTAAATTGCATACATTTGTTTTGCTTACAAATGAAGGGCCTAGCTTGGAGAAGGATGAACATTGGAGCAAGAACAAGCATGGAGATGATGGCATGCGCAAGGGGAACAAGAACGGAGTTACAAGTGATGATTTCAGGACTTTGAAGCCACCATAATGGGTGCATGAAGCCTTGGACGAAATATACAAGATGCCACTTCATAAATTTCGTCCCGAGGCTATTTTAGGTGCTGTGTCACCTTATTATTGGGCCAGGCCCATGTAATTTCGAAATACATAAGTATAGGCTATTTTTAGAGTCCGTATGTGTGGGGAAACAAGAGATAGGGTTGATTTCGGACCCCTCCACCAAGGGCCACGAAATTCCCCCCTCTTCCTCCATATATACAGCCCTTAGGGCATCGTTTAGACCTTGGGTTTTGTTTAGATTAAAAGTTCGCCATAGCTGCAACTTCGCGTACTTCGTTTGTGTTCAACGACCAGACAAAGGTGTCACAGAACCCCACCTTGATCAATAAAGCTTTCATCTTATATTCGCAATATCCAGATTGCAATCTTAGTTTCTTGCTTGTTCTTCGTTTGCTCGCAGGAAACAGACCCTCGTGGTCAGGTTGATCATGCTCCGGCGTGGTCAATAACCTCTCGGAGTTGGTTTAGCGATTGCTAAGGCGCGACGTCCTCGCACGCTCGTAGTCGGATCGTCAAAGTCGACTTCCACCAAAGCGAAATCCACCATCTCATCGAAAGACGGGACACCTTTGCCTCTATCAAGTGGTATCAGATTTCCAGGTTGCTCGGTGAGATTTTACAATTTTTCGTAGTTTAGATCGAGTCTGTTCTTCATACCTACAGTCCACGAAAAAGCCACAAAAAAAAAATTAGGGTTAGTTCATCATATCCGAACCAATCTGAGCCTTTGCATAATCTTTTTAGGGTTTGCTTTGTTGAATTTGCGGTTGCATCGTCGTGTCTAGTTGCTGATCTTAGAGTCTAGTCTTTTAGAGTTTCGAGTTCTGGTCATAAGTTGTCACGCCGCCGCCGCACCATCATCATCGCCCCTGCCATCTACCACCACCGCTTATCCGCCACCGCTCCGAATCCGTATCCATATACCACCTCCAATCCATGTCCATATACCACCACCGATCCATATCCATATACTACCACCGCTGCCATATACCACCACCATATATCCACCACCAATCCGAGTTCCTTGCATATTAGGTTTGTTTTCGAGATCCATCTAGATTCCGATTCGTGTTTCCTTGCCGGAGTAGGTTTCGGAAAAAAAAAATTTAGGCCCAAAAATTTGGTGGAGACGACTTTGACGATATACTGATTTATAGCAGATCTTTGGAAGAACATTTGGAACATTTACGTGTTGTTTTTATTGCTCTATGTGATGCACGTTTGTTTGGTAACCTTGGGAAGTGCACCTTTTGCACCGACCGAGTATCTTTTCTTGGCTATGTTGTTACTCCACAGGAATTGAAGTTGATAAAGCCAAGATTGAAGCTATTGAGAGTTGGCCGCAGCCCAAAACGGTCACACAAGTGAGGAGTATTCTTGGCCTCGCTGGATTCTATAGGCGTTTTGTGAGAGATTTCAGCACCATTGCTGCACCTCTCAACGAGCTTACAAAGAAGGATGTGCCTTTTGTTTGGGGTACCGCACAGGAAGAAGCCTTCACGGTATTGAAAGATAAGTTGACACATGCTCCTTTACTCCAACTTCCTGATTTTAATAAGACTTTTGAGCTTGAATGTGATGCTAGTGGAATTGGATTAGGAGGTGTGTTATTACAAGATGGCAAATGATAGAGGCGGGGGTGTCCCGATCTTTCGATGAGATGGTAACTATCGATTTGGTGGAGACGACTTTGACGATCCGACTACAAACGTGCACGACGTTGCGCCTTAGCAATCGCTAAACCAATCTCCAGAGGTTATTGACCACGCCGGTGCACGATCAACCTGACCACGAAGGTCTATTCCTGCAAGCAATCGAAGAACGAGCAAGAATATGATAAAAGCAATCTGAATATTGCAAATATGTATGAAGTATTGATAAAGGTGGGGATCCGAAAGCGGTCTTGGTCTGGTCGTTGGACACAAACGAAGTACACGAAGTTGCGTTGGCTAACTTTTAAGTAAACAAATCCCCAGGAAAAGCTACTAGATGGATCTACTTATATAGGAGCAAGGGGTGGCGGCCAAGGAGGTGGGAGGACGTCCCAAGGCAGCCTAAAACTAAATCTAGGTCGTACAAGGCCAATGGGCCCAAGTGGAGGTGATGTAACAGCTTTGGACTTGTAGTTTGACTCGGATTCTGCTGCAGCATCAGATTGTTTCGTCCACAACTCAACGCTCCAGACGAATTTGAAGGTGATTCCAATTGGGTTGGAAAGTTCACGAAATCTAGTTTCCAACAAAAAAAAAGAATCACCCAATTCGGAGTCCGTATGAAAAACTTGTGTGCGTTTTGAGTCAGGTATGTCTGTGCAGTCCGAATCTGAATCCAAAACGTGAGAGACTTGGACTCTATCTTCTCTTGGGCCAAAAGTGACGTGAGAGAACTTTTTGGACAGCAAATAAACATCTCTTTCTTCCTTATCTTCATATGTGGATTGTACAAATGTCCCATACACCTGCAATTAGACAAAACACAAAAGTGTGTGAAGTATTTTTGTTCTGGATAACATAAATAGATTATTGAATAGTTTGCACTAGAAATCACCTGACAAATATGCATATATGCAATATTTTTGGTCATATCCAAGGTAGTCATGTCCTCATCATCCTCCCCTTCTTGAAAATAAAGCCGTCCTCGGCGTTGCTTAATCTAAAATGTGGCTAACAAAAGAGACAAGGTGTACATGTTGTATATGTATATGTCATCCATTTTTACTTCCCTTGATTTTTGCATATATGACACATGAATATATGAGTAACTTGCATAGTTCATAAAATCTAAAGCCAAAAAATTAGCACAAGAAGTAGAAGGCATGAAAATATTGCAACTCAGTTTGCACATATAAGTGAAGCTCTTATTCATTTCAAAAGATTGACAATGTTCATCATTAAACCATCCCAACATTGGTGAATAAACCTTACTTGCATCAAATTTACATGCTACAACATGCTTAAATAAGCAAACATGCAATAAGTCATTCAACACAGAATCATCACCAAGATTAGAGGTCATATCAAAATGATTAAACATTGGTTCTTTTGCATCAATAGTTAATTCAATGGGTGCACTCAAAATTGTTGGTATTTCAGTTGTTTGATCACATGGCAAAGTCAAATTATCAACGTAGTCCTCTAAAATAGGTGGTGTGATCAAAGTAGTGGGTAGCTCATCAGATGGTGCGTTCAAATTGACAAGGCATTCATCATTCTCATGTAGAGATGGAAGATCAGTACCTTTGTCATTACCTCTTATGATCAACTCAGATGATGTAGCCACTCTCGGGGGCGATGTGTCACATGGTGGAGGTGATGTAGTCCTGACAACAACGGATGTGGTTGTCATAGTATGCCTAGTAGTTGAAGGAACAATCATATCAACTCTTGGAATGTGCACCGTGCGCTTGTTCTCCTCGTGGCCAACACGTCGTTTTATTTCCTGTTCAGCTTTGCAAGCAAGATGAAACAAATGGTCCATAGGATAACACTCTTCATGAATTAGTATCTCTTGAATATCACGGTTTAATCCTCCCCAAAATCTATCCATAAAATCATCTTCACTTTCTTCTAAAGAGGAATGCAACAAGGTAGTTTATAAATCATCATAATATTTTGTTACAGTTTCACTACCTTGTTTTAAGTGTTGCAACTTCTTAATCATGTCACGAGTATAATAAGCAGGGACGAAAGTATGTCGCATGGCAAGTTTCAAATCATCCCAAGTAGTAGGTATATAATCAGGGTGTAACCGACAATATTCACTCCACCAAACCAAAGCATAACCAGTGAAAGAACCAACCGCAACCTTAACCTTTTTATATTCATCGAAATTATGGGAAGCAAATATATTTTTTATGTCGAACTCCCATTCAATATATAAAGCAGGTTTAAAACGGCCATTAAATGGTGGTATAGATACATTAACCTGATCATGTGCATTTGGATGTTTGTGCACCTCTCGTGACGGTTGTGGTATTTGCAAAGGTGGTGGCACGTCTCCCGCGATCGACAAAGCCCATGAATTGACTCTGGATCCTGTCATGATTAGTAGAACAAGAAACAAAACCCAAAAATAATGTTCCTATAACTACTAGGATGTGGTGGTAAAACGCTCACAGTAAAGCAAATATCAATGTCTTACAAGTTCTTACCATGCAGCAGGCGGTGATCGGCAACCAGCGGTGTCAAGTAACTCCGAATATTGAGTAAAGCGATTGCCAGGGGAGCGTACGTATACACGGTGTAGAAATATGTGGAGCTGGGTTGGCTATATATGGTAGCAAAAGATTAGCAATAATCAATTCTGATGAGGACATCAATACAATTGTTACACCCACAGCCCCTGCTGCTATACATACTGGACCAATTACTAGAGCTCGTGCACGCCAACTAAATTACCAGGTACTTTCGTTTCTTGGTAATGATTCTAATGTTCATGAGAATATGATGCTGCCTAAATTGGATACATTTGTTTTGCTTACAAATGAAGGGCCTACCTTGGAGAAGGATGAACATTGGAGCAAGAACAAGCATGGAGATGATGGCATGCGCAAGGGGAACAAGAACGGAGTTACAAGTGATGATTCCAGGACTTTGAAGCCACCATAATGGGTGCATGAAGCCTTGGACGAAATATACAAGATGCCACTTCATAAATTTCGTCCCGAGGCTATTTTAGGTGCTGCGTCACCTTATTATTGGGCCAGGCCCATGTAATTTCGAAATACATAAGTATAGGCTATTTTTAGAGTCCGTATGTGTGGGGAAACAAGAGATAGGGTTGATTTCGGACCCCTCCACCAAGGGCCACGAAATTCCCCCCTCTTCCTCCATATATACAGCCCTTAGGCATCGTTTAGACTTTGGGTTTTGTTTAGATTAAAAGTTCGCCATAGCTGCAACTTCGCGTACTTCGTTTGTGTTCAACGACCAGACAAAGGCGTCACAGAACCCCACCTTGATCAATAAAGCTTTCATCTTATATTCGCAATATCCAGATTGCAATCTCAGTTTCTTGCTTGTTCTTCGTTTGCTCGCAGGAAACAGACCCTCGTGGTCAGGTTGATCGTGCTCCGGCGTGGTCAATAACCTCTCGGAGTTGGTTTAGCGATTGCTAAGGCGCGACGTCCTCGCACGTTCGTAGTCGGATCGTCAAAGTCGACTTCCACCAAAGCGAAATCCACCATCTCATCGAAAGACGGGACACCTTTGCCTCTATCACTTGGACTCTATCTTCTCTTGGGCCAAAAGTGACGTGAGAGAACTTTTTGGACAGCAAATAAACATCTCTTTCTTCCTTATCTTCATATGTGGATTGTACAAATGTCCCATACACCTGCAATTAGACAAAACACAAAAGTGTGTGAAGTATTTTTGTTCTGGATAACATAAATAGATTATTGAATAGTTTGCACTAGAAATCACCTGACAAATATGCATATATGCAATATTTTTGGTCATATCCAAGGTAGTCATGTCCTCATCATCCTCCCCTTCTTGAAAATAAAGCCGTCCTCGGCGTTGCTTAATCTGAAATGTGGCTAACAAAAGAGACAAGGTGTACATGTTGTATATGTATATGTCATCCATTTTTACTTCCCTTGATTTTTGCATATATGACACATGAATAGATGAGTAACTTGCATAGTTCATAAAATCTAAAGCTAAAAAATTAGCACAAGAAGTAGAAGGCATGAAAATATTGCAACTCAGTTTGCACATATAAGTGAAGCTCTTATTCATTTCAAAAGATTGACAATGTTCATCATTAAACCATCCCAACATTGGTGAATAAACCTTACTTGCATCAAATTTACATGCTACAACATGCTTAAATAAGCAAACATGCAATAAGTCATTCAACACAGAATCATCATCAAGATTAGAGGTCATATCAAAATGATTAAACATTGGTTCTTTTGCATCAATAGTTAATTCAATGGGTGCACTCAAAATTGTTGGTATTTCAGTTGTTTGATCACATGGCAAAGTCAAATTATCAACGTAGTCCTCTAAAATAGGTGGTGTGATCAAAGTAGTGGGTAGCTCATCAGATGGTGCATTCAAATTGACAAGGCATTCATCATTCTCATGTAGAGATGGAAGATCAGTACCTTTGTCATTACCTCTTATGATCAACTCAGATGATGTAGCCACTCTCGGGGGCGATGTGTCACATGGTGGAGGTGATGTAGTCCTGACAACAATGGATGTGGTTGTCATAGTATGCCTAGTAGTTGAAGGAACAATCATATCAACTCTTGGAATGTGCACCGTGCGCTTGTTCTCCTCGTGGCCAACACGTCGTTTTATTTCCTGTTCAGCTTTGGAAGCAAGATGAAACAAATGGTCCATAGGATAACACTCTTCATGAATTAGTATCTCTTGAATATCACAGTTTAATCCTCCCCAAAATCTATCCATAAAATCATCTTCACTTTCTTCTAAAGAGGAATGCAACAAGGTAGTTTGTAAATCATCATAATATTTTGTTACAGTTTCACTACCTTGTTTTAAGTGTTGCAACTTCTTAATCATGTCACGAGTATAATAAGCAGGGACGAAAGTATGTCGCATGGCAAGTTTCAAATCATCCCAAGTAGTAGGTATATAATCAGGATGTAGCCGACAATATTCACTCCACCAAACCAAAGCATAACCAGTGAAAGAACCAACCGCAACCTTAACCTTTTTATGTTCATCGAAATTATGGGAAGCAAATATATTTTTTATGTTGAACTCCCATTCAATATATAAAGCAGGTTTAAAACGGCCATTAAATGGTGGTATAGATACATTAACCTGATCATGTGCATTTGGATGTTTGTGCACCTCTCGTGACGGTTGTGGTATTTGCAAAGGTGGAGGCACGTCTCCCGCGATCGACAAAGCCCATGAATTAATTCTGGATCCTGTCATGATTAGTAGAACAAGAAACAAAACCCAAAAATAATGTTCCTATAACTACTAGGATGTGGTGGTAAAACGCTCACAGTAAAGCAAATATCAATGTCTTACAAGTTCTTACCATGCAGCAGGCGATGATCGGCAACCAGCGGTGTCAAGTAACTCCGAATATTGAGTAAAGCGATTGCCAGGGGAGCGTACGTATACACGGTGTAGAAATATGTGGAGCTGGGTTGGCTATATATGGTAGCAAAAGATTAGCAATAATCAATTCAAAGATGCAATGTTGAATAAACGCTCAACAACGATACTGTGCTGGTCCTAGGCTAGACCGGACTAGAGACGCGAGCCTAGAACACTAATGAGGTCACAGCGTAGCACAACTAGCATCAATGAAGGATACTAAGTAGCTCTTGACAGCAAGATATAAGTGAAGATCACAACGGCAGTGAAGATAATGATGAAAAACAACTGCCAAGCAGGATATACAACAACTCTCTCTCCAACTTTCCTCTTGAAAAGTTTGAGACAATTTTCTGATAAATTCTTTAAAGAATGCTACTAACTCAAGCTTTCCAATGCAAAAGGAATCACTCAATTCCGAGTTAATATGAGGAGTCCAAGAATTCTAAAACTGGCCTGAAAAATTGGAACAAGCTGTGTTCACGAACTTCGGAGGGCAAAAAGACCTATTTAGAAGCCGATTTTGAGGTGTCAAATATTGAATTAGCTTCTGCAACTATTTAGATGCGGCTCGTTGCTAGCTTCAATTTGAGTACTCACGGAGGCAAAACGGACTTCGTATGAGGAAGATACACCTGTTTTACTGAACAATGCGCAAAACAGATTCCAATCCGAATTCAGGTACGAGATTGATTCTAGATAGATCCGATTTTTTTTCTTCTCTCTTTTTTTTCTCTCGTTTTTTTTCTTTTTCTTCTCTCTCTTTTTCTTTTTTTTTCTTTCTTTTTTTCTCTCTTTTCTTTCTCTCTCTTTTTTCTCTCCCTCTTTCCAAGACAAACTAGATAAGATGCAGATTGGATCAGGTGAAGATGTGAATGACCTCAACTATGATTATGACAATGAACAGTGCATAGCACGTGGTGGAAATTAATAGATGGGATGGTGGACGGCGGAAGGGATAATGATGCAGCGGCGGCGTGACTAATGTGAACAGAACTCGAAACTCTAAAGGAACTAGACACTAAGACCAGCAACTCGACACGACGATGCAACCGATAATTCAACTATGCAAGCAATGAAAAGAAAATTGCAAAGGCTCAGATTGGTTCGGATATGATGAACTAACCCTAATTTTTTTTGTGTGGCTTTTTCGTGGACTATAGGTATGAAGAACAGACTCGATCTAAACTACGAAAAACTATAAAATCTCACCGAGCAACCTGGAAATCTGATACCACTTGATAGAGGCGGGGGTGTCCCGATCTTTCGATGAGATGGTAACTATCGATTTGGTGGAGACGACTTTGACGATCCGACTACAAACGTGCACGACGTTGCGCCTTAGCAATCGCTAAACCAATCTCCAGAGGTTATTGACCACGCCGGTGCACGATCAACCTGACCACGAAGGTCTATTCCTGCAAGCAATCGAAGAACGAGCAAGAATATGATAAAAGCAATCTGAATATTGCAAATATGTATGAAGTATTGATAAAGGTGGGGATCCGAAAGCGGTCTTGGTCTGGTCGTTGGACACAAACGAAGTACACGAAGTTGCGTTGGCTAACTTTTAACTAAACAAATCCCCAGGAAAAGCTACTAGATGGATCTACTTATATAGGAGCAAGGGGTGGCGGCCAAGGAGGTGGGAGGATGTCCCAAGGCAGCCTAAAACTAAATCTAGGTCGTACAAGGCCAATGGGCCCAAGTGGAGGTGATGTAACACCTTTGGACTTGTAGTTTGACTCGGATTCTGCTGCAGCATCAGATTGTTTCGTCCACAACTCAACGCTCCAGACGAATTTGAAGGTGATTCCAATTGGGTTGGAAAGTGCACGAAATCTAGTTTCCAACAAAAAAAGAATCACCCAATTCGGAGTCCGTATGAAAAACTTGTGTGCGTTTTGAGTCAGGTATGTCTGTGCAGTCCGAATCTGAATCCAAAACGTGAGAGACTTGGACTCTATCTTCTCTTGGGCCAAAAGTGACGTGAGAGAACTTTTTGGACAGCAAATAAACATCTCTTTCTTCCTTATCTTCATATGTGGATTGTACAAATGTCCCATACACCTGCAATTAGACAAAACACAAAAGTGTGTGAAGTATTTTTGTTCTGGATAACATAAATAGATTATTGAATAGTTTGCACTAGAAATCACCTGATAAATATGCATATATGCAATATTTTTGGTCATATCCAAGGTAGTCATGTCCTCATCAGCAAACCTGTTGTATACTTTTCTGAAAAATTGAGTGGGCCTAGTCTGAATTATTCTACTTATGATAAAGAATTATATGCTCTTGTTCGGACTTTAGAAACATGGCAACATTATTTATGGCCCAAAGAATTTGTTATACATTCTGATCATGAATCTTTGAAACATATTAAAAGTCAAGCTAAACTGAATCGTAGACATGCTAAATGGGTTGAATTCATTGAGACTTTCCCTTATGTCATTAAACACAAGAAGGGAAAAGAAAATGTTATTGCTGATGCATTGTCTCGTCGCTATACTATGCTTTCACAACTTGACTTCAAAATATTTGGTTTGCAGACCATCAAAGATCAATATGTGCATGATGCTGATTTTAAAGATGTAATGCAGAATTGCAAAGAAGGAAGAATGTGGAACAAGTTTGTCGTTAACGATGGATTTGTGTTTCGTGCTAACAAGCTATGCATTCCAGCTAGCTCCGTTCGTCTTTTGTTGTTGCAGGAGGCGCATGGAGGAGGATTAATGGGACACTTTGGCGTGAAGAAGACGGAGGACGTACTTGCTACACATTTCTTTTGGCCAAAGATGAGACGGGATGTTGAGCGTTTTATTGCTCGCTGCACTACATGTCAAAAAGCTAAGTCACGACTCAATCCTCATGGTTTATATATGCCTTTGCCTGTACCTAGTGTTCCTTGGGAGGATATATCTATGGACTTTGTTTTAGGTTTACCTCGAACAAAGAAGGGGAGGGATAGCATATTTGTTGTCGTGGATAGATTCTCGAAAATGGCACACTTTATACCATGTCATAAAAGCGATGATGTTGTTAATGTTGCTGATTTGTTCTTTCGTGAAATTATTCGCTTGCATGGTGTGCCAAATACTATTGTTTCAGATCGTGATACTAAATTTCTTAGCCACTTTTGGAGATGTTTATGGGCTAAGTTGGGGACTAAACTGCTTTTTAGTACTACTTGTCACCCTCAAACTGATGGACAAACTGAAGTAGTCAATAGAACGTTGTCTACTATGCTTAGGGCTGTTTTGAAGAATAATAAGAAAATGTGGGAGGAATGCTTGCCTCATATTGAATTTGCTTACAATCGTTCATTGCATTCTACTACTAAGATGTGCCCTTTTGAAGTTGTGTATGGTTTCCTACCTCGTGCACCTATTGATTTGTTGCCTCTTCCATCTTCGGAGAAGGTTAATTCTGATGCTAAACAACGTGCTGAATTGATTTTAAAAATGCATGAGTTAACTAAGGAAAACATTGAGCGCATGAATGCTAAATATAAACTTGCTGGAGATAAGGGTAGAAAACATGTTGTGTTTGCACCTGGAGATCTTGTTTGGTTACATTTGCGTAAGGATAGATTTCCTGATTTGCGCAAATCAAAGTTAATGCCACGTGCTGATGGTCCCTTTAAGGTGTTAGAGAAAATAAATGATAATGCATATAAACTTGAGCTGCCTGCAGATTTTGGGGTTAGTCCCACTTTTAACATTGCAGATTTGAAGCCTTATTTGGGTGAGGAAGATGAGTTTCCGTCGAGGACGACTTCATTTCAAGAAGGGGAGGATGATGAGGACATCAATACCATTGTTACACCCACAGGCCCTGCTGCTATACATACTGGACCAATTACGAGAGCTCGCGCACGCCAACTAAATTACCAGGTACTTTCGTTTCTTGGTAATGATTCTAATGTTCATGAGAATATGATGCTGCCTAAATTGGATACATTTGTTTTGCTTACAAATGAAGGGCCTAGCTTGGAGAAGGATGAACATTGGAGCAAGAACAAGCATGGAGATGATGGCATGCGCAAGGGGAACAAGAACGGAGTTACAAGTGATGATTTCAGGACTTTGAAGCCGCCATAATGGGTGCATGAAGCCTTGGACGAAATATACAAGATGCCACTTCATAAATTTCGTCCCGAGGCTATTTTAGGTGCTGCGTCACCTTATTATTGGGCCAGGCCCATGTAATTTCGAAATACATAAGTATAGGCTATTTTTAGAGTCCGTATGTGTGGGGAAACAAGAGATAGGGTTGATTTCGGACCCCTCCACCAAGGGCCACGAAATTCCCCCTCTCTTCCTCCATATATACAGCCCTTAGGGCACCGTTTAGACTTTGGGTTTTGTTTAGATTAAAAGTTTGCCATAGCTGCAACTTCGCGTACTTCGTTTGTGTTCAACGACCAGACAAAGGCGTCACAGAACCCCACCTTGATCAATAAAGCTTTCATCTTATATTCGCAATATCCAGATTGCAATCTCAGTTTCTTGCTTGTTCTTCGTTTGCTCGCAGGAAACAGACCCTCGTGGTCAGGTTGATCGTGCTCCGGCGTGGTCAATAACCTCTCGGAGTTGGTTTAGCGATTGCTAAGGCGCGACGTCCTCGCACGTTCGTAGTCGGATCGTCAAAGTCGACTTCCACCAAAGCGAAATCCACCATCTCATCGAAAGACGGGACACCTTTGCCTCTATCAAGTAGAATGCAATGAACGATTATAAGCAAATTCAATATGAGGCAAGCATTCCTCCCACATTTTCTTATTATTCTTCAAAACAGCCCTAAGCATAGTAGACAACGTTCTATTGACTACTTCAGTTTGTCCATCAGTTTGGGGGTGACAAGTAGTACTAAAAAGCAGTTTAGTCCCCAACTTAGCCCATAAACATCTCCAAAAGTGGCTAAGAAATTTAGTATCACGATCTGAAACAATAGTATTTGGCACACCATGCAAGCGAATAATTTCACGAAAGAACAAATCAGCAACATTAACAGCATCATCGCTTTTATGACATGGTATAAAGTGTGCCATTTTCGAGAATCTATCCACGACAACAAATATGCTATCCCTCCCCTTCTTTGTTCGAGGTAAACCTAAAACAAAGTCCATAGATATATCCTCCCAAGGAACACTAGGTACAGGCAAAGGCATATATAAACCATGAGGATTGAGTCGTGACTTAGCTTTTTGACATGTAGTGCAGCGAGCAATAAAACGCTCAACATCCCGTCTCATCTTTGGCCAAAAGAAATGTGTAGCAAGTACGTCCTCCGTCTTCTTCACGACAAAGTGTCCCATTAATCCTCCTCCATGCGCCTCCTGCAACAACAAAAGACGAACGGAGCTAGCTGGAATGCATAGCTTGTTAGCACGAAACACAAATCCATCGTTAACAACAAACTTGTTCCACATTCTTCCTTCTTTACAATTCTGCATTACATCTTTAAAATCAGCATCATGCACATATTGATCTTTGATGGTCTCCAAACCAAATATTTTGAAGTCAAGTTGTGAAAGCATAGTATAGCAACGAGACAATGCATCAGCAATAACATTTTCTTTTCCCTTCTTGTGTTTAATGACATAAGGGAAAGTCTCAATGAATTCAACCCATTTAGCATGTCTACGATTCAGTTTAGTTTGACTTTTAATATGTTTCAAAGATTCATGATCAGAATGTATAACAAATTCTTTGGGCCATAAATAATGTTGCCATGTTTCTAAAGTCCGAACAAGAGCATATAATTCTTTATCATAAGTAGAATAATTCAGACTAGGCCCACTCAATTTTTCAGAAAAGTATGCAACAGGTTTGCCATCTTGTAATAACACACCTCCTAATCCAATTCCACTAGCATCACATTCAAGCTCAAAAGTCTTATTAAAATCAGGAAGTTGGAGTAAAGGAGCATGTGTCAACTTATCTTTCAATACCGTGAAGGCTTCTTCCTGTGCAGTACCCCAAAGAAAAGGCACATCTTTCTTTGTAAGCTCATTGAGAGGTGCAGCAATGGTGCTGAAATCTCTCACAAAACGCCTATAGAATCCAGCGAGGCCAAGAAAACTCCTCACTTGTGTGACCGTTTTGGGCTGCGGCCAACTCTCAATAGCTTCAATCTTGGCTTTATCAACCTCAATTCCCTGTGGAGTAACAACATAGCCAAGAAAAGATACTCGGTCGGTGCAAAAGGTGCACATCCCAAGGTTACCAAACAAACGTGCATCACGTAGAGCAATAAAAACAGCACGTAAATGTTCCAAATGTTCTTCCAAAGATCTGCTATAAATCAATATGTCATCAATGTAAACTACCACAAATCGTCCAATGAAAGCACGTAAAACTTCGTTCATTAATCTCATGAAAGTACTAGGTGCATTAGTTAACCCAAAAGGCATGACTAACCACTCATATAATCCAAACTTAGTTTTAAATGCTGTTTTCCATTCATCTCCCAATTTCATACGAATTTGATGGTAGCCACTACGCAAATCAACTTTGGAGAATATTGTAGAGCCACTCAATTCATCAAGCATATCATCTAGCCTAGGAATAGGATGACGATAACGAATAGTAATATTATTAATGCCTCTACAATCAACACACATACGTGATGTACCATCCTTTTTCGGCACTAGAATAATAGGAACAGCACAAGGACTAAGGGATTCGCGTATATAACCTTTGTCGAGAAGCTCTTGTACTTGACGCATAATCTCCTTCGTCTCCTCTGGATTGGTACGGTATGGTGCACGGTTTGGCAGTGAAGCACCGGGAATTAAGTCGATCTGATGCTCAATCCCTCGAATAGGCGGTAATCCCGGTGGCACGTCTTGTGGAAAAACGTCAGCGAACTCCTGCAAAATGTTAGTGACAGCAGGAGGCAAAGAGGAAGGCACGTCCTCGAATGAAAATAATGCCTCTTTGCACACAAAAGCATAGCAAACAGATTTGCTGAAATCTAGCTCATCAATATCCGATTTGGTGGCAAATAAACATGCACTTTTCAATTTAATTTCAGAAGCAACACTAGATGGTTTATTATTAGGCTTCATTTGCTGCTCAAATTCTTTTGCCACAATCTGATTTTCACTCTTATTCGTCTCCTGTTTTGCTTTATTAGCTCTATTAATATCATCTTTCAAAATGGAATCAGGAGTCATAGGAAGCAAAGTAATATTTTTATCCTTATGAACAAGAGTATAGTGATTGTTTGTACCATGGTGTACAGAATTTTTATCAAATTGCCATGGTCTACCAAGTAATAAGGAACATGCTTGCATAGGTACCACATCACAATCAACATAATCAGCATATGTAGATATACTAAAATGCACACGAACAGTACGTGTTACCTTAACCTTGCCGCTGTTGTTGAACCATTGGATGTAGTAAGGATGTAGATGTGGTCTTGTGGTGAGAGAAAGCTTCTCCACCATCTCCATGCTAGCCAAGTTGTTGCAGCTCCCTCCATCTATGATGACGCGCACAGAACGTTCTTTCACAACTCCCTTGGTATGGAACAAATTGTGCCTCTGATGAGGACATCAATACAATTGTTACACCCACAGCCCCTGCTGCTATACATACTGGACCAATTACTAGAGCTCGTGCACGCCAACTAAATTACCAGGTACTTTCGTTTCTTGGTAATGATTCTAATATTCATGAGAATATGATGCTGCCTAAATTGGATACATTTGTTTTGCTTACAAATGAAGGGCCTAGCTTGGAGAAGGATGAACATTGGAGCAAGAACAAGCATGGAGATGATGGCATGCGCAAGGGGAACAAGAACGGAGTTACAAGTGATGATTTCAGGACTTTGAAGCCACCATAATGGGTGCATGAAGCCTTGGACGAAATATACAAGATGCCACTTCATAAATTTCGTCCCGAGGCTATTTTAGGTGCTGCGTCACCTTATTATTGGGCCAGGCCCATGTAATTTCGAAATACATAAGTATAGGCTATTTTTAGAGTCCGTATGTGTGGGGAAACAAGAGATAGGGTTGATTTCGGACCCCTCCACCAAGGGCCACGAAATTCCCCCCTCTTCCTCCATATATACAGCCCTTAGGGTATCGTTTAGACTTTGGGTTTTGTTTAGATTAAAAGTTCGCCATAGCTGCAACTTTGCGTATTTCGTTTGTGTTCAACGACCAGACAAAGGCGTCACAGAACCCCACCTTGATCAATAAAGCTTTCATCTTATATTCGCAATATCCAGATTGCAATCTTAGTTTCTTGCTTGTTCTTCGTTTGCTCGCAGGAAACAGACCCTCGTGGTCAGGTTGATCGTGCTCCAGCGTGGTCAATAACCTCTCGGAGTTGGTTTAGCGGTTGCTAAGGCGCGACGTCCTCGCACGCTCGTAGTCGGATCGTCAAAGTCGACTTCCACCAAAGCGAAATCCACCATCTCATCGAAAGACGGGACACCTTTGCCTCTATCACCACCTCCACCTCCTTTCTAAGGTTAGCGTTGGTTTAGCTCATTTGAGAGATAGAGCTACGCTCATCCATATCGGATCTACTCCACGAGAGAGACCGCGGCCTCTATGGAGAAGATCCCTTTGGATTCAAGCCCCTTTCTAAGGGAAGATCCCCCCATGGATTCAAGACCTCCTCACGGAGAAGACCGGTTACCGTGTATCGTCTGTTGTTGACTTTGGATATTGTATCTCACCTTTGTGCTCATCGATCTAGCGCATGTGTGATCTATTCTTGTTGGTTGAGTGATTCTCTCGTGTTTCCTCTTGTGTTTTCCCTTGTTTTCCCCTCGTGTTCTTCGCGTTCTTTGACGGGATCCGCTCCTTTCGTGAAAGATCGGCCCCTAGGGTTCCTACCCTACATCATCTTGGTATCATGAGCCACGTTGATCACGATTTCGGAGCCTCCCCCACCATTTTCTAGCCTTCTTTTGCTTGTTTTCGTCCTAAGTTCGAAAGTCCCAACCAAAAATAGCCCCAATTTTTTTTGTGATTTTGTTGGTTTGATGATGTTTTGTTGATTTTGATCCATGGATTTGCTTGGTTTCAAGTGGATCTAGCATCTCCCCAAGTTTCCCCATCTTTCATCCATGAAATCTCATCAATTTTGACCCCAAAATCCCCAAATACCGCCCAAAATCGCGTCCTGAATCTCGGATCTGGAGTTGACCCCGATACACCAGACGACCGTCACCTTACCGGACGTCCGGAGCCGCAGGAACCACGGGACGTCTGACCTTACCGGACGATCGGAACCCCCTAACCCGAGCAGAATCAGCGGATTTCCGACCCGACCGGACGTCCCGCGACTGGACGACCGTTTTTTCCGGACGTCCGCTACCTGTAGATATCACCTTCGACTGATTTTTGTTTCGGCCATAACTAATTCATCCGAACTCCGATTTTCGCGTTCTATAGCTCGTTGAAAAGCTGTTGACATCCTCCTTCCCACAAAAATACCACCAAAATCATTTGACTCCATCAAAGTTTTGGAACTTTGGCATCTTTGCCTAGGGCTTACACCACATCATCCGCTACACCACCGACTTCTGCAACCTAACCAATTTTGTTCCCCGTAGCATTAATGGTTGCTTGAGGAGTGATTCGAGTCTCCTAAGGTGTCTAGGCTACTTAGGGACGGTTGCTTCTACATCAACCAACACCACCACTTCCGCATAACCTTGCCCACCATACACTTCCACTACCCCAAATTAACCCAATTTTGTTTGTGTTGTGAGTTGTGTCTCCTAAGGTGTTTCAGCTACTTAGGGACCGTGCTTCCAACTCCGACACCGTGTATAGTACACCACCATAACATCCACTTCCGCATTGCGTACTCCACAACCCATCATTGCATTTCCGCAACCACCACCACATCCTGCTACCACCATTTGACGTTTGAGATTTTGAGTTCGCGGTTTTTCCGTTTCCTAAGGTGTTTCGGCTACTTAGGGACGAGTCTCCATCATCTTGGTATCTCCATCAAGATCACCGCCGCTCATCATCGACACGGATGGTAACCTCCATATCATCTTGGTATCGTGGTATCCCTCCATTGTATATTCCCTTACCATTGCATTGTTAACCCCTATCCCATTTTGCGTTACTTGCCTATCGAGACTAGCCATTTGAGTATTGCCGGCAACGTTACTTGTGCACATTAGTGATCTACACCATACATTGCATACATACCATACCATATTGGTATCATATCATCTCGTGTGCCTCAAGTTTGTTCCCGCATATACACAATAGCTATCTCGGTTTGCACATTGCGCAAAAGTGGCCATGCAAAAAAAAGAGAATAAAGCTTTTAAGCAAAGAAAAAGAGTGAACAAAGAGCTTGTAAGCAAGTGCCATAGCATCATACCACATTGTCATATAAGATCATCTTGGATCATAACACCGGGAACCATATATACATAGCATACATGGGATAGAAGTCATTTCATTTTTGTTTCCTATAGGTTGTGCACAAGTGTCGTATCCTCCTAGAGCAATCCTGCTAGCGTCTCTCTTGAGTTGTGCAACATGAGCGTTTTCCGTGGATTCCATATTTTGTGCTCATCTTGGTTGCACGACCCCATTTATCTATCCGTGTGTGTGTTTCCGTGTGCCACATATTGCTATTGGTCTACTTGTTACACTTGCGAATTTGTGAATCTCTTTCAACATTATTGACTCTTGCTAACATTTTGCATTAAATTTTTGTGCCACTATCCTCACCGAGCTCCACCATAAGCCTTACTTGTGTAGGTGTGAGAAACAAACAAGAGTTAGTACCAATTGTGCTATTTCCTTGTCCACATTGGAGTGATCATGATGAGGACATCAATACCATTGTTACACCCACAGCCCCTGCTGCTATACATACTGGACCAATTACTAGAGCTCGCGCACGCCAATTGAATTATCAGGTACTTTCGTTTCTTGGTAACGATTCTAATGTTCATGAGAATATGATGCTGGCTAAATTGGATACATTTGTTTTTCTTACAAATGAAGGGCCTAGCTTGGACAAGAAAGATGAACCTTGGAGCAAGCTCAAGCATGGAGATGATGGCATGCGCAAGGGGAACAAGAACGGAGTTACAAGTGATGATTTCAGGACTCTGAAGCCACCATAATGAGTGCATGAAGCATGGGACGAAATATACAAGATGCCACTTCGTAAATTTCGTCCAGAGGCTATTCTAGGTGCTGCATCACCTTATTATTGGGCCAGGCCCATGTATTTTCGAAGTACTTAAGTATAGGCTGTTTTAGAGTTCGTATGTGTGGGGAAACAAGAGTTAGGGTTGGTTTTGGACCCCTCCACCAAGGGCCACGAAATTCCCCCTCTCTCCTCCATATATACAGTCCTTAGGACATCATTTAGACTTTGGGTTTTGTTTAGATTAAAATTTCGCCATAGCTGCAACTTCGCGTACTTCGTTTGTGTCCAACGACCAGACCAAGACGTCACAGAACCCCACCTTGATCAATAAAGCTTTCATCTCATATTCACAATATCCAGATTGCAATCTTAGTTTCTTGCTTGTTCTTCGTTTGCTCGCAGGAAACAGACCCTCGTGGTCAGGTTGATCGTGCTCCGGTGTGGTCAATAACCCCTCAGAAGTTGGTTTAGCAATTGCTAAGGCGCGACGTCTCACACGTTCGTAGTCGGATCGTTAAGGTCGACTCCCACAAAAATGATAGCCACCATCTCATCGAAACATTGGGACACCTTTGCCTCTATCAAGTGGTATCAGATTTCCAGGTTGCTCGGTGAGATTTTACAGTTTTTCATAGTTTAGATCGAGTCTGCTCTTCATACCTGTAGTCCACGAAAAAGCCAAAAAAAATTTAGGGTTAGTTCATCCTATCCGAACCAATCTGAGCCCTTGCATAATCTTTTCTGTATTTGCTTTGTTGAATTTGCAGTTGCATCATCATCGTGTCAAGTTGCTGGTCTTAGCGTCTAGTCTTTTAGAGTTTTGAGTTCTGTTCACAGGTTATCACGTCACCGCTGCCATATACCACCACCACACCAATTTCATCGTTGCTGCCATATTCACCACCACATATTCACCACCAATCTGAGTCCATATACACCACCACATATCCGCCGCCATCACGCTCCGAGTTCACCTGCAACATATATCCACCACCAGTCCGATTTCCACCAGATTCATCGCCGCCACCAGTCCGAGATTCCACCAGATTCATCTCCGCCACCTGTCCTAGTCCGAGTCCAGTACTTGTTGCTTTATTTTCGATTTCCAGATCACGCGATACTCCGAGTCATGACAGAGTAGGACTCCCAACTTTCGAGCCATCCGCAGAAGAAAAATAGTTCCAAACTCAAAAAAAACTATGTCTGGAAAATTCTGGCTAGGCAGTTTTTAGGACATTTGTAGACTTTCTCAAAAAAAAAATTGTTGCGGAGCAAAAAAAAGTGAAAAAAAGAAAAAAAATTCAGAGTGTGCTCCTCCCTTGTTTACGTGCAGCGCCGTGATTTTGTTAGTGTTCTAGGCTCGCGTCTCTAGTACGGTCTAGCCTAGGACCAGCACTGTACCGTCGTTGAGCGTTTATTCAACTTTGCATATCTGAATTGATTATTGCTGACCCCCTTTTGCTACCATATTATAAGCCTTCCCAGCTCCACATACATCTACGTCGTGCGTTTGACTCTCCCGGGTAATGGCTCTATCCAAGCTTTGAGAGTTTTGACTACAACAGTTGCTGATCACCGCCTGCTGCTTGGTAAGAACTGGTAAGAATTTGAGATTCGCTTGATGGATTTCTAACTGTCCACCACTTACTAGTAGTCTATAGGATCATATTCTTGTGTGTTTCTATTGCTGCTAACCATGGCAGGATCACAAGCCAACGAGACTCACTGGGAGAACATGACGAACAAAGAGTTACATGATAAGTTTCAGCAAATGATGAGTGGACAGGTGGAAGATGTGCTAAACAGATTTGAAGAGGCTATGGAGAAGATAGATGGCATTGAGAAGGCGTTCGAAACAAAGCTCGATAACAAGTTTAATGAATTGCTCGCGTGTCTTCCACCGTCCACTGCACCTGTCGCACATCTACAACCACAACAACATCGTCTTCCAAATTAATGTTGATTGTGATGTTCTACCTATGCAAGCATGTTCCTTATTACTTGGTAGACCATGGCAATTTGATAAAAATTCTGTACACCATGGTAGAAACAATCAGTATACTCTTGTTCGTAAAGATAAAAATATTACTTTGCTTCCTATGACTCCTGAATCCATTTTGAAAGATGATATTAATAGAGCTAATAAAGCAAAACAGGAAAAAATAAGAGTAAAAATCAGACTGTGGCAAAAGAATTTGAGCAACAAATGAAACCTAATAATAAACCATCTACTGTTGCTTCTGAAATTAAATTGAAAAGTACATGTTTACTTGCCACAAAATTTGATATTGATGATCTAGATTTCAGCAAATCTGTTTGCTATGCTTTTGTGTGCAAAGAGGCATTACTTTCTTTCGAGGACATGCCTTCCTCTTTGCCTCCTGCTGTCACTAACATTTTGCAGGAGTTCACTGACGTCTTTCTAGAAGACGTGCCACCGGTGATGGTGTCCTGGACTAGGGGGTACTCAACACGTCATCTCCCGATCTGATAGATTGGGCCGAGGACCCCCGTGGCCGTATACTCATGGGCCAGTTCGGACAACTGCCGCATACAAGGAAGATTTCACAAGACTTGGCGATCAAGACAAGGACTTCTCCCCACCGGCGTATTCGGCTAGGACTCTTTTTAACCTGGGCCTCTGGTGCATTATATAAACCAGGGCCAGGCTAGTCGATAGATCATATATACCTACAATCATACTATAGGCTAGCTTCTAGGGTTTAGCCTCTACGATCTCGTGGTAGATCAACTCTTGTACTACCCATATCATCAATATTAATCAAGCAGGACGTAGGGTTTTACCTCCATCAAGAGGGCCCGAACCTGCGTAAAACTTCGTGTCCCCTGCCTCCTTTTACCATCGATCCTAGACGCACAGCTCGGGACCCCCTACCTGAGATCCGCCGGTTTTGACACCGACATTGGTGCTTTCATTGAGAGTTCCGCTGTGTGATCGACAAAAGGATTGATGGCTCGCCTGCAGATCAACTGCGACTTCGGCATCCTCGTCACCAGCTCGACTGGTCACCTTGGTTCGACCAAGAACTACGCCCCGTGTTCGGATCACCATGTTCGGACGAGGGCCTTCATCAAACCAACTCCGATCTCTATCAAGATCATGGAGGAATCGTCCACGGAGCTCGGGGGCTCAACGTCAACATTGCCCTCAGGCGACTGTGCTGTTTTTCCAGACAGTGAACGCGTATCCGCCGCCACCGCCTCCTCGAGCGTCGCTTTAACAATCTCTTTGGTGGAATTGTGCGGTGATGAGGACATGACTACCTTGGATATGACCAAAAATATTGCATATATGCATATTTGTCAGGTGATTTCTAGTGCAAACTATTCAATAATCTATTTATGTTATCCAGAACAAAAATACTTCACACACTTTTGTGTTTTGTCTAATTGCAGGTGTATGGAACATTTGTACAATCCACATATGAAGATAAGGAAGAAAGAGATGTTTATTTGCTGTCCAAAAAGTTCTCTCACGTCACTTTTGGCCCAAGAGAAGATAGAGTCCAAGTCTCTCACGTTCTGGATTCAGATTCGGACTGCACAGACATACCTGACTCAAAACGCACACAAGTTTTTCATACGGACTCCGAATTGGGTGATTCTTTTTTTGTTGGAAACTAGATTTCGTGCACTTTCCAACCCAATTGGAATCACCTTCAAATTCGTCCGGAGCGTTGAGTTGTGGACGAAACAATCTGATGCTGCAGCAGAATCCGAGTCAAACTACAAGTCCAAAGGTGTTACATCACTTCCACTTGGGCCCATTGGCTTTGTACGACCTAGATTTAGTTTTAGGCTGCCTTGGGACGTCCTCCCACCTCCTTGGCCGCCACCCCTTGCTCCTATATAAGTAGATCCATCTAGTAGCTTTTCCTTGGGATTTGTTTAGTTAAAAGTTAGCCATTGCAACTTCGTGTACTTCGTTTGTGTCCAACGACCAGACCAAGACCGCTTACGGATCCCCACCATTATCAATACCTCATATATATTTGCAATATTCAGATTGCTTTATCATATTCTTGCTCGTTCTTCGATTGCTTGCAGGAATAGACCTTCGTGGTCAGGCTGATCGTGCTTCCGGCATCATCAGTAACCTCAGGAGATTGGTTTAGCGATTGCTAAGGCGCAACGTCGTGCACGTTTGTAGTCGGATCGTCAAAGTCGTCTCCACCAAATCGATAGTTATCATCTCATCGAAAGATCGGGACACCCCCGCCTCTATCAGGTCTAGCCTAGGACCAGCACAGTACCGTCGTTGAGCGTTTATTCAACATTGCATCTTTGAATTGATTATTGCTAATCTTTTGCTACCATATATAGCCAACCCAGCTCCACATATTTCTACACCGTGTATACGTACGCTCCCCTGGCAATCGCTTTACTCAATATTCGGAGTTACTTGACACCGCTGGTTGCCGATCATCGCCTGCTGCATGGTAAGAACTTGTAAGACATTGATATTTGCTTTACTGTGAGCGTTTTACCACCACATCCTAGTAGTTATAGGAACATTATTTTTGGGTTTTGTTTCTTGTTCTACTAATCATGACAGGATCCAGAGTCAATTCATGGGCTTTGTCGATCGCGGGAGACGTGCCACCACCTTTGCAAATACCACAACCGTCACGAGAGGTGCACAAACATCCAAATGCACATGATCAGGTTAATGTATCTATACCACCATTTAATTGCCGTTTTAAACCTGCTTTATATATTGAATGGGAGTTCGACATAAAAAATATATTTGCTTCCCATAATTTCGATGAACATAAAAAGGTTAAGGTTGCGGTTGGTTCTTTCACTGGTTATGCTTTGGTTTGGTGGAGTGAATATTGTCGGTTACACCCTGATTATATACCTACTACTTGGGATGATTTGAAACTTGCCATGCGACATACTTTCGTCCCTGCTTATTATACTCGTGACATGATTAAGAAGTTGCAACACTTAAAACAAGGTAGTGAAACTGTAACAAAATATTATGATGATTTACAAACTACCTTGTTGCATTCCTCTTTAGAAGAAAGTGAAGATGATTTTATGGATAGATTTTGGGGAGGATTAAACCGTGATATTCAAGAGATACTAATTCATGAAGAGTGTTATCCTATGGACCATTTGTTTCATCTTGCGTGCAAAGCTGAACAGGAAATAAAATGACGTGTTGGCCACGAGGAGAACAAGCGCACGAGGCATACTATGACAACCTCATCCGTTGTTGTCAGGACTACATCACCTCCACCATGTGACACATCGCCCCCGAGAGTGGCTACATCATCTGAGTTGATCATAAGAGGTAATGACAAAGGTACTGATCTTCCATCTCTACATGAGAATGATGAATGCCTTGTCAATTTGAATGCACCATCTGATGAGCTACCCACTACTTTGATCACACCACCTATTTTAGAGGACTACGTTGATAATTTGACTTTGCCATGTGATCAAACAACTGAAATACCAACAATTTTGAGTGCACCCATTGAATTAACTATTGATGCAAAAGAACCAATGTTTAATCATTTTGATATGACCTCTAATCTTGGTGATGATTCTGTGTTGAATGACTTATTGCATGTTTGCTTATTTAAGCATGTTGTAGCATGTAAATTTGATGCAAGTAAGGTTTATTCACCAATGTTGGGATGGTTTAATGATGAACATTGTCAATCTTTTGAAATGAATAAGAGCTTCACTTATATGTGCAAACTGAGTTGCAATATTTTCATGCCTTCTACTTCTTGTGCTAATTTTTTGGCTTTAGATTTTATGAACTATGCAAGTTACTCATCTATTCATGTGTCATATATGCAAAAATCAACGGAAGTAAAAATGGATGACATATACATATACAACATGTACACCTTGTCTCTTTTGTTAGCCACATTTCAGATTAAGCAACGCCGAGGACGGCTTTATTTTCAAGAAGGGGAGGATGATGAGGACATGACTACCTTGGATATGACCAAAAATATTGCATATATGCATATTTGTCAGGTGATTTCTAGTGCAAACTATTCAATAATCTATTTATGTTATCCAGAACAAAAATACTTCACACACTTTTGTGTTTTGTCTAATTGCAGGTGTATGGAACATTTGTACAATCCACATATGAAGATAAGGAAGAAAGAGATGTTTATTTGCTGTCCAAAAAGTTCTCTCACGTCACTTTTGGCCCAAGAGAAGATAGAGTCCAAGTCTCTCACGTTCTGGATTCAGATTCGGACTGCACAGACATACCTGACTCAAAACGCACACAAGTTTTTCATACGGACTCCGAATTGGGTGATTCTTTTTTTGTTGGAAACTCGATTTCGTGCACTTTCCAACCCAATTGGAATCACCTTCAAATTCGTCCGGAGCGTTGAGTTGTGGACGAAACAATCTGATGCTGCAGCAGAATCCGAGTCAAACTACAAGTCCAAAGGTGTTACATCACCTCCACTTGGGCCCATTGGCCTTGTACGACCTAGATTTAGTTTTAGGCTGCCTTGGGACGTCCTCCCACCTCCTTGGCCGCCACCCCTTGCTCCTATATAAGTAGATCCATCTAGTAGCTTTTTGCTTGGGATTTGTTTAGTTAAAAGTTAGCCATTGCAACTTCGTGTACTTCGTTTGTGTCCAACGACCAGACCAAGACCGCTTCCGGATCCCCACCATTATCAATACTTCATATATATTCGCAATATTCAGATTGCTTTATCATATTCTTGCTCGTTCTTTGATTGCTTGCAGGAATAGACCTTCGTGGTCAGGTTGATCGTGCTCCAGCATGGTCAATAACCTCTCGGAGTTGGTTTAGCGATTGCTAAGGCGCAACGTCGTGCACGTTTGTAGTCGGATCGTCAAAGTCGTCTCCACCAAATCGATAGTTATCATCTCATCGAAAGATCGGGACACCCTCGCCTCTATCAAGTGGTATCAGTTTTCAGGTTGCTCGGTGAGAATTTCCAGTTTTCCTAGATTAGATGTATTTTCTTACCTATTGTCCAAGAAAAAGCCACAAAAAAGAGTTAGATCTATTCATCCTTGGTCCAAGCCAGTCTGAGCCTTTGCAATTTTCTTTTCATTGCTTGCATAGTTGAATTATCGGTTGCATCGTCGTGTCGAGTTGCTGGTCTTAGTGTCTAGTTCCTTTAGAGTTTCGAGTTCTGTTCACATTAGTCACGCAGCCGCTGCATCATTATCCCATCCGCTGTCCACCATCCAATCCACCAATTTCCACCACGTGCTACGCACTGTTTATTGTCATAATCATAGTTGAGGTCACTCACATATTCGCCTGATCGAATCTGCATCTTATCTAGTTTGTTTTGGAAAGAGGGAGAAAAAGAAGATAAAGAAAAAAAAAGAGAGAAAAAAGGAAAGAAAAAAAAAGAAAAAGAGGGAGAAGAAAAAGAAAAAAAAAGCGTGAGAAAAAAAAGAGAGAAGAAAAAAAAATTGGATCTATCTAGAATCAATCTCGTACCTGAATTCGGATTGGAATCTGTTTTGTGCACTGTTCTGTAAACAGCTTGGCTATTGTTTCACATCATTATCTTTACTACCGTTGTGATCTTCACTTATATCTTGCTGTCCAGAGCTACTTTGTATCCTTCATTGATGCTGGTTGTGCTACAACGTGACCTCATTAGTGTTCTAGGCTCGCGTCTCTAGTTCGGTCTAGCCTAGGACCAGCACAGTACCGTCGTTGAGCGTTTATTCAACATTGCATCTTTGAATTGATTATTGCTAATCTTTTGCTACCATATATAGCCAACCCAGCTCCACATATTTCTACACCGTGTATACGTACGCTCCCCTGGCAATCGCTTTACTCAATATTCGGAGTTACTTGACACCGCTGGTTGCCAATCACCGCCTGCTGCATGGTAAGAACGTGTAAGACATTGATATTTGCTTTACTGTGAGCGTTTTACCACCACATCCTAGTAGTTATAGGAACATTATTTTTGGGTTTTGTTTCTTGTTCTACTAATCATGACAGGATCCAGAGTCAATTCATGGGCTTCGTCGATCGCGGGAGACGTGCCACCACCTTTGCAAATACCACAACCGTCACGAGAGGTGCACAAACATCCAAATGCACATGATCAGGTTAATGTATCTATACCACCATTTAATGGCCGTTTTAAACCTGCTTTATATATTGAATGGGAGTTCGACATAAAAAATATATTTGCTTCCCATAATTTCGATGAACATAAAAAGGTTAAGGTTGCGGTTGGTTCTTTCACTGGTTATGCTTTGGTTTGGTGGAGTGAATATTGTCGATTACACCCTGATTATATACCTACTACTTGGGATGATTTGAAACTTGCCATGCGACATACTTTCGTCCCTGCTTATTATACTCGTGACATGATTAAGAAGTTGCAACACTTAAAACAAGGTAGTGAAACTGTAACAAAATATTATGATGATTTACAAACTACCTTGTTGCATTCCTCTTTAGAAGAAAGTGAAGATGATTTTATGGATAGATTTTGGGGAGGATTAAACCGTGATATTCAAGAGATACTAATTCATGAAGAGTGTTATCCTATGGACCATTTGTTTCATCTTGCTTGCAAAGCTGAACAGGAAATAAAACGACGTGTTGGCCACGAGGAGAACAAGCGCACAGTGCACATTCTAAGAGTTGATGTGAGTGTTCCTTCAACTACTAGGCATACTATGACAACCTCATCCGTTGTTGTCAGGACTACATCACCTCCACCATGTGACACATCGCCCCCGAGAGTGGCTACATCATCTGAGTTGATCATAAGAGGTAATGACAAAGGTACTGATCTTCCATCTCTACATGAGAATGATGAATGCCTTGTCAATTTGAATGCACCATCTGATGAGCTACCCACTACTTTGATCACACCACCTATTTTAGAGGACTACGTTGATAATTTGACTTTGCCATGTGATCAAACAACTGAAATACCAACAATTTTGAGTGCACCCATTGAATTAACTATTGATGCAAAAGAACCAATGTTTAATCATTTTGATATGACCTCTAATCTTGGTGATGATTCTGTGTTGAATGACTTATTGCATGTTTGCTTATTTAAGCATGTTGTAGCATGTAAATTTGATGCAAGTAAGGTTTATTCACCAATGTTGGGATGGTTTAATGATGAACATTGTCAATCTTTTGAAATGAATAAGAGCTTCACTTATATGTGCAAACTGAGTTGCAATATTTTCATGCCTTCTACTTCTTGTGCTAATTTTTTGGCTTTAGATTTTATGAACTATGCAAGTTACTCATCTATTCATGTGTCATATATGCAAAAATCAACGGAAGTAAAAATGGATGACATATACATATACAACATGTACACCTTGTCTCTTTTGTTAGCCACATTTCAGATTAAGCAACGCCGAGGACGGCTTTATTTTCAAGAAGGGGAGGATGATGAGGACATGACTACCTTGGATATGACCAAAAATATTGCATATATGCATATTTGTCAGGTGATTTCTAGTGCAAACTATTCAATAATCTATTTATGTTATCCAGAACAAAAATACTTCACACACTTTTGTGTTTTGTCTAATTGCAGGTGTATGGAACATTTGTACAATCCACATATGAAGATAAGGAAGAAAGAGATGTTTATTTGCTGTCCAAAAAGTTCTCTCACGTCACTTTTGGCCCAAGAGAAGATAGAGTCCAAGTCTCTCACGTTCTGGATTCAGATTCGGACTGCACAGACATACCTGACTCAAAACGCACACAAGTTTTTCATACGGACTCCGAATTGGGTGATTCTTTTTTTGTTGGAAACTCGATTTCGTGCACTTTCCAACCCAATTGGAATCACCTTCAAATTCGTCCGGAGCGTTGAGTTGTGGACGAAACAATCTGATGCTGCAGCAGAATCCGAGTCAAACTACAAGTCCAAAGGTGTTACATCACCTCCACTTGGGCCCATTGGCCTTGTACGACCTAGATTTAGTTTTAGGCTGCCTTGGGACGTCCTCCCACCTCCTTGGCCGCCACCCCTTGCTCCTATATAAGTAGATCCATCTAGTAGCTTTTTGCTTGGGATTTGTTTAGTTAAAAGTTAGCCATTGCAACTTCGTGTACTTCGTTTGTGTCCAACGACCAGACCAAGACCGCTTCCGGATCCCCACCATTATCAATACTTCATATATATTCGCAATATTCAGATTGCTTTATCATATTCTTGCTCGTTCTTTGATTGCTTGCAGGAATAGACCTTCGTGGTCAGGTTGATCGTGCTCCAGCATGGTCAATAACCTCTCGGAGTTGGTTTAGCGATTGCTAAGGCGCAACGTCGTGCACGTTTGTAGTCGGATCGTCAAAGTCGTCTCCACCAAATCGATAGTTATCATCTCATCGAAAGATCGGGACACCCTCGCCTCTATCATGCGGAATCGAGTCTACAACAACCCTGGAAAATTTCGTTGAGTTCCGATGGAGGAATCTCTAGCAATCTATGATATACTGATAGAGGCAAAGGTGTCCCGTCTTTCGATGAGATGATGGATATCGCTTTGGTGGAAGTCGACTTTGACGATCCGACTATGAACGTGCGAGGACATCGTGCCTTAGCAATCGCTAAACCAACTCCGAGAGGTTATTGACCACGCCGGAGCACGATCAACCTGACCACGAGGGTCTGTTTCCTGCGAGCAAACGAAGAACAAGCAAGAACCTAAGATTGCAATCTGGATATTGCGAATATAAGATGAAAGCTTTATTGATCAAGGTGGGGTTCTGTGACGCCTTTGTCTGGTCGTTGAACACAAACGAAGTACGCGAAGTTGCAGCTATGGCGAACTTTTAATCTAAACAAAACCCAAAGTCTAAACGATGCCCTAAGGGCTGTATATATGGAGGAAGAGGGGGGGAATTTCGTGGCCCTTGGTGGAGGGGTCCGAAATCAACCCTATCTCTTGTTTCCCCACTCATACGGACTCTAAAAATAGCCTATACTTATGTATTTCGAAATTACATGGGCCTGGCCCAATAATAAGGTGACGCAGCACCTAAAATAGCCTCGGGACGAAATTTATGAAGTGGCATCTTGTATATTTCGTCCAAGGCTTCATGCACCCATTATGGTGGCTTCAAAGTCCTGAAATCATCACTTGTAACTCCGTTCTTGTTTCCCTTGCGCATGCCATCATCTCCATGCTTGTTCTTGCTGCAATGTTCATCCTTCTCCAAGCTAGGCCCTTCATTTGTAAGCAAAACAAATGTATCCAATTTAGGCAGCATCATATTCTCATGAACATTAGAATCATTACCAAGAAACGAAAGTACCTGGTAATTTAGTTGGCGTGCACGAGCTCTAGTAATTGGTCCAGTATGTATAGCAGCAGGGGTTGTGGGTGTAACAATTGTATTGATGTCCTCATCAACATTCGGGGTGGTGCACCACCTCGGAAGCAGTCCGGCATAAAGCTAGGGTGTTAGTGGCTGGCTCCATAGAGGGCATTTCCGGCATTAAGCTCGGCTAAACTCCTTCAAACTTCTTTGAACCAAGGTGATTTACGACACCTCGGATACAGTCCAGCATTGGAGCTCGGATACATAGTCCGGCGTTGGAGCTTGGATACAGTCCAGCGTTGGAGCTCGGATACATAGTCCAGCGTTGGAGCTCGGATACATTCCGGCGTTAGAGCTGGGAAGCGGTCCGACATTGGTGCTCGGCTGCAAAAGATACCTCGAATGCAGTCTAGCGTTGTGATGAGGACATCAATACAATTGTTACACCCACAGCCCCTGCTGCTATACATACTGGACCAATTACTAGAGCTCATGCACGCCAACTAAATTACCAGGTACTTTCGTTTCTTGGTAATGATTCTAATGTTCATGAGAATATGATGCTGCCTAAATTGGATACATTTGTTTTGCTTACAAATGAAGGGCCTAGCTTGGAGAAGGATGAACATTGGAGCAAGAACAAGCATGGAGATGATGGCATGCGCAAGGGGAACAAGAACGGAGTTACAAGTGATGATTTCAGGACTTTGAAGCCACCATAATGGGTGCATGAAGCCTTGGACGAAATATACAAGATGCCACTTCATAAATTTCGTCCCGAGGCTATTTTAGGTCCTGCGTCACCTTATTATTGGGCCAGGCCCATGTAATTTCGAAATACATAAGTATAGGCTATTTTTAGAGTCCGTATGTGTGGGGAAACAAGAGATAGGGTTGATTTCGGACCCCTCCACCAAGGGCCACGAAATTCCCCCCTCTTCCTCCATATATACAGCCCTTAGGGCATCGTTTAGACTTTGGGTTTTGTTTAGATTAAAAGTTCGCCATAGCTGCAACTTCGCGTACTTCGTTTGTGTTCAACGACCAGACAAAGGCGTCACAGAACCCCACCTTGATCAATAAAGCTTTCATCTTAAATTCGCAATATCCAGATTGCAATCTTAGTTTCTTGCTTGTTCTTCGTTTGCTCGCAGGAAACAGACCCTCATGGTCAGGTTGATCGTGCTCCGGCGTGGTCAATAACCTCTCGGAGTTGGTTTAGCGATTGCTAAGGCGCGACGTCCTCGCACGTTCGTAGTCGGATCGTGAAAGTCGACTTCCACCAAAGCGATATCCATCATCTCATCGAAAGACGAGACACCTTTGCCTCTATCAAGTGGTATCAGATTTCCAGGTTGCTCGGTGAGATTTTACAGTTTTTCGTAGTTTAGATCGAGTCTGTTCTTCATACCTACAGTCCACGAAAAAGCCACAAAAAAAATTAGGGTTAGTTCATCATATCCGAACCAATCTGAGCCTTTGCATAATCTTTTTAGGGTTTTGCTTTGTTGAATTTGCGGTTGCATCGTCGTGTCTAGTTGCTGGTCTTAGAGTCTAGTCTTTTAGAGTTTCGAGTTCTGGTCATAAGTTGTCACGCCGCCGCCGCACCATCATCATCGCCCCTGCCATCTACCACCACCGCTTATCCGCCACCGCTCCGAATCCGTATCCATATACCACCACCAATCCGTGTCCATATACCACCACCGATCCATATCCATATACTCCCACCGCTACCACCACCGCTGCCATCTACCACCACCATATATCCACCACCAATCCGAGTTCCTTGCATATTAGGTTTGTTTTCGAGATCCATCTAGATTCCGATTCGTGTTTCCTTGCCGGAGTAGGTTTCAGAAAAAAAAAGTCGGGTAGCCACGCTCCGTTTAGGCCCAAAATTTTTCGAAAACGCATTTTTCGAAAAAATTTCTGGCTATCCTATTTTTAGGTGTTTCTGAGTGTTTTGAGACAGGTGCCATTATAGGAAGTTTTTTTGACCCGTTTCCAGTTTTTGGGTCCGGGCAGTCGAAAAAAAAAATTGGTCAAAAAAATTTCGTGCCCATCCTGTCCGTTTGAGCTAGGAAGAGTTTTCAGACACTCGCCATTATAGTGATTTTTCGCAAAAACAAAGCAGCGCAAAAAAAAAGAGCGCAAAAAAAAGAGCGAATTTTTTTTTCAGAGTGTGCTTTTCCCTTGCTTACGTGCCGCGCCGTGATTTTGTTGGTGTTCTAGGCTCGCGTCTCTAGCACAGTCTATCCTAGGACCAGCACAGTACCGTCGTTGAGCGTTTATTCAACTTTGCATCTCTGAATTGATTATTGCTGACCCTTTTTGCTACCATATTATAAGCCTTCCCAGCTCCACATACATCTACGTCATGCGTTTGACTCTCCCTGGTAATCGCTCTATCCAAGCTTTGAGAGTTTTGACTACAACGGTTGCCGATCACCGCCTGCTGCTGGGTAAGAACTGGTAAGAATTTGAGATTTGCTTGACGGATTTGTGATACACCACCACCACTTCTTAGTAGTCTGTAGGATCATATTCTTGTGTGTTTCTATTGCTGCTAACCATGCCAGGATCACAAGCCGACGAGATTGACTGGGAGAACTTATCGAACAAGGAGCTTCATGATAAGTTTCAGCAAATGATGACTGAACAGGTGCAAGATGTGCTGAACAATTTTGAAGAGGCCATGGAGAAGATTACTGGCCTTGAGAAGACGTTCGAAACAAAGCTCGATAACAGATTTAATGAACTGCTTGCGCGTCTTCCACCACCGGCTGCACCTGTCGCACCTCTGCAACAACAACAACTACGCCCCCTTCCGAATCAGTATGGACGAGCACAGCGTGTTCCTATTGAGCTAGGACAACATTCTGGTGCCGCTGCTACTGCTGTTGGTGCTTCTTTGGCTCCTGCTACTGCTGCTGCTGGTACCCAGGAGGATGATGATTATGTGGGAGATTATGAGGATGAGGTTGATCAAAATCCGAACTACGTGCAGCCACCAGCACCACCACCACCAGGTCGACCTCAGGTATATATTCGTAATGGTAGGCCTGCACCACCACCTCAGGTACGAGATGATGTCCATATTCCTAAACTGAAATTGAATATTCCACCATTTGAGGGTAGATATGTTCCTGATATATATCTTACTTGGGAGTTAGAAACTGAACAACGATTTACATGTTTACAATATCCTGAGGAGAGACGAGTTCCTGCTGCTGTTTGTGCTTTCACTAGTTTTGCATGTGTATGGTGGTCTGAACATTGTAGATTATATCCTATTCCAACTACTTGGGCTGCTTTGAAAACTGCTATGCGTACGCGTTGGGTTCCACCATATTATCAACGTGAATTGCTTCAAAAATTGCAGCGTTTAAGACAAGGGAAAAATTCTGTAGAAGAATATTATCAGGAATTACAAACTGGCATGATTAGATGTGGTATTGTCGAGGAGAATGAAGCTATGCTTGCACGTTTTCTGGGTGGATTAAATAGAGAGATTCAGACTATTCTAGACTATAAGGAGTATACTAATATCACTCGTTTATTCCATCTTGCTTGTAAAGCTGAACGTGAAGTGCAGGATCGACAAGCATTGGGGCGAACTAACTTTTCTGCAGGCCGACCTTCATCATGGACACCACGTGCATCTTCTACTTCAACTGCACCAGCACCTCCATCCGGGGCCACCTCCAGCCGTGATACAAGAAAACAGGCACAACCACCATTATCTGCCAAGAGCGCACCTCCGGGGCCTGCACAGCGTTCTTCTTCTTCCATGGCATCAACAGGGCACACAAGTGATATTATTTGTCGTCGTTGTAAGGGAGGAGGTCATTATGCGAGGGAATGCAAATCTCCGCGTGTGATGATTGCTACCGCGGATGGTGGATATGAGTCCGCTAGTGACTATGATGAGGAGACATTGGCTCTTATTACACGTGAAGAACATGCTGGAGATGATTCTGATCATGAGACGCAATACATGGCTCCTGAAGACGCTGACAGGTATGAATGTTTAGTTGCTCAACGTGTTTTGAGTGTGCAGGTCACACAAGCTGAGCAAAATCAGAGGCACAATTTGTTCCATACCAAGGGAGTTGTGAAGGAACGTTCTGTGCGCGTCATAATAGACGGAGGGAGCTGCAAGAACTTGGCTAGCATGGAGATGGTGGAGAAGCTTTCTCTCACCACAAGACCACATCCACATCCTTACTACATCCAATGGTTCAACAACAGCGGCAAGGTTAAGGTAACACGTACTGTTCGTGTGCATTTTAGTATCTCTACATATGCTGATTATGTTGATTGTGATGTGGTACCTATGCAAGCATGTTCCTTATTACTTGGTAGACCATGGCAATTTGATAAAAACTCTGTACACCATGGTAGAAACAATCACTATACTCTTGTTCATAAGGATAAAAATATTACTTTGCTTCCTATGACTCCTGATTCCATTTTGAAAGATGCTATTAATAGAGCTAATAAAGCAAAACAGGAGAAGAATATGAGTGAAAATCAGATTGTGGCAAAAGAATTTGAGCAACAAATGAAGCCTAATAATAAACCATCTAGTGTTGCTTCTGAAATTAAATTGAAAAGTGCATGTTTATTTGCCACCAAATCTGATATTGATGAGCTAGATTTCAGCAAATCTGTTTGCTATGCTTTTGTGTGCAAAGAGGCATTATTTTCATTCGAGGACGTGCCTTCCTCTTTGCCTCCTGCTGTCACTAACATTTTGCAGGAGTTCGCTGACGTTTTTCCACAAGACGTGCCACCGGGATTACCGCCTATTCGAGGGATTGAGCATCAGATTGACTTAATTTCCGGTGCTTCACTGCCAAACTGTGCACCATACCGTACCAATCCAGAGGAGACGAAGGAGATTATGCGTCAAGTACAAGAGCTTCTCGACAAAGGTTATATACACGAATCCCTTAGTCCTTGTGCTGTTCCTATTATTCTAGTGCCGAAAAAGGATGGTACATCACGTATGTGTGTTGATTGTAGAGGCATTAATAATATTACTATTCGTTATCGTCATCCTATTCCTAGGCTAGATGATATGCTTGATGAATTGAGTGGCTCTACAATATTCTCCAAAGTTGATTTGCGTAGTGGCTACCATCAAATTCGTATGAAATTGGGAGATGAATGGAAAACAGCATTTAAAACTAAGTTTGGATTATATGAATGGTTAGTCATGCCTTTTGGGTTAACTAATGCACCTAGTACTTTCATGAGATTAATGAACGAAGTTTTACGTGCTTTCATTGGACGATTTGTGGTAGTTTACTTTGATGACATATTGATTTATAGCAGATCTTTGGAAGAACATTTGGAACATTTACGTGCTGTTTTTATTGCTCTACGTGATGCACGTTTGTTTGGTAACCTTGGGAAGTGCACCTTTTGCACCGACCGAGTATCTTTTCTTGGCTATGTTGTTACTCCACAGGGAATTGAAGTTGATAAAGCCAAGATTGAAGCTATTGAGAGTTGGCCGCAGCCCAAAACGGTCACACAAGTGAGGAGTTTTCTTGGCCTCGCTGGATTCTATAGGCGTTTTGTGAGAGATTTTAGCACCATTGCTGCACCTCTCAATGAGCTTACAAAGAAAGATGTGCCTTTTCTTTGGGGTACCGCACAGGAAGAAGCCTCCACGGTATTGAAAGATAAGTTGACACATGCTCCTTTACTCCAACTTCCTGATTTTAATAAGACTTTTGAGCTTGAATGTGATGCTAGTGGAATTGGATTAGGAGGTGTGTTATTACAAGATGGCAAACCTGTTGCATACTTTTCTGAAAAATTGAGTGGGCCTAGTCTGAATTATTCTACTTATGATAAAGAATTATATGCTCTTGTTCGGACTTTAGAAACATGGCAACATTATTTATGGCCCAAAGAATTTGTTATACATTCTGATCATGAATCTTTGAAACATATTAAAAGTCAAGCTAAACTGAATCGTAGACATGCTAAATGGGTTGAATTCATTGAGACTTTCCCTTATGTCATTAAACACAAGAAGGGAAAAGAAAATGTTATTGCTGATGCATTGTCTCGTCGCTATACTATGCTTTCACAACTTGACTTCAAAATATTTGGTTTGGAGACCATCAAAGATCAATATGTGCATGATGCTGATTTTAAAGATGTAATGCAGAATTGTAAAGAAGGAAGAATGTGGAACAAGTTCGTCGTTAACGATGGATTTGTGTTTCGTGCTAACAAGCTATGCATTCCAGCTAGCTCCGTTCGTCTTTTGTTGTTGCATGAGGCGCATGGAGGAGGATTAATGGGACACTTTGGCGTGAAGAAGACGGAGGACGTACTTGCTACACATTTCTTTTGGCAAAGATGAGACGGGATGTTGAGCGTTTTATTGCTCGATGCACTACATGTCAAAAAGCTAAGTCACGACTCAATCCTCATGGTTTATATATGCCGTTACCTGTACCTAGTGTTCCTTGGGAGGATATATCTATGGACTTTGTTTTAGGTTTACCTCGAACAAAGAAGGGGAGGGATAGCATATTTGTTGTCGTGGATAGATTCTCGAAAATGGCACACTTTATACCATGTCATAAAAGCGATGATGCTGTTAATGTTGCTGATTTGTTCTTTCGTGAAATTATTCGCTTGCATGGTGTGCCAAATACTATTGTTTCAGATCGTGATACTAAATTTCTTAGCCACTTTTGGAGATGTTTATGGGCTAAGTTGGGGACTAAACTGCTTTTTAGTACTACTTGTCACCCCCAAACTGATGGACAAACTGAAGTAGTCAATAGAACGTTGTCTACTATGCTTAGGGCTGTTTTGAAGAATAATAAGAAAATGTGGGAGGAATGCTTGCCTCATATTGAATTTGCTTATAATCGTTCATTGCATTCTACTACTAAGATGTGCCCTTTTGAAGTGGTGTATGGTTTCCTACCTCGTGCACCTATTGATTTGTTGCCTCTTCCATCTTCGGAGAAGGTTAATTTTGATGCTAAACAACGTGCTGAATTGATTTTAAAAATGCATGAGTTAACTAAGGAAAACATTGAGCGTATGAATGCTAAATATAAACTTGCTGGAGATAAGGGTAGAAAACATGTTGTGTTTGCACCTGGAGATCTTGTTTGGTTACATTTGCGTAAGGATAGATTTCCTGATTTGCGCAAATCAAAGCTAATGCCACGTGCTGATGGTCCCTTTAAGGTGTTAGAGAAAATAAATGATAATGCATATAAACTTGAACTGCCTGCAGATTTTGGGGTTAGTCCCACTTTTAACATTGCAGATTTGAAGCCTTATTTGGGTGAGGAAGATGAACTTCCGTCGAGGACGACTTCATTTCAAGAAGGGGAGGATGATGAGGACATCAATACAATTGTTACACCCACAGCCCCTGCTGCTATACATACTGGACCAATTACTAGAGCTCGTGCACGCCAACTAAATTACCAGGTACTTTCGTTTCTTGGTAATGATTCTAATGTTCATGAGAATATGATGCTGCCTAAATTGGATACATTTGTTTTGCTTACAAATGAAGGGCCTAGCTTGGAGAAGGATGAACATTGGAGCAAGAACAAGCATGGAGATGATGGCATGCGCAAGGGGAACAAGAACGGAGTTACAAGTGATGATTTCATGACTTTGAAGCCACCATAATGGGTGCATGAAGCCTTGGACGAAATATACAAGATGCCACTTCATAAATTTCGTCCTGAGGCTATTTTAGGTGCTGCGTCACCTTATTATTGGGCCAGGCCCATGTAATTTCGAAATACATAAGTATATGCTATTTTAGAATCCGTATGTGTGGGGAAACAAGAGATAGGGTTGATTTCGGACCCCTCCACCAAGGGCCACGAAATTCCCCCCTCTTCCTCCATATATACAGCCCTTAGGGCATCGTTTAGACTTTGGGTTTTGTTTAGATTAAAAGTTCGCCATAGCTGCAACTTCGCGTACTTCGTTTGTGTTCAACGACCAGACAAAGGCGTCACAGAACCCCACCTTGATCAATAAAGCTTTCATCTTAAATTCGCAATATCCAGATTGCAATCTTAGTTTCTTGCTTGTTCTTCGTTTGCTCGCAGGAAACAGACCCTCGTGGTCAGGTTGATCGTGCTCCGGCGTGGTCAATAACCTCTCGGAGTTGGTTTAGCGATTGCTAAGGCGCGACGTCCTCGCACGTTCGTAGTCGGATCGTCAAAGTCGACTTCCACCAAAGCGATATCCATCATCTCATCGAAAGACGGGACACCTTTGCCTCTATCACGTTGGAGCTCGGACGCAAGAGGACGCTGCCGCTTGGGAACAATTTCAAACCCGAGGTGTGGCATAAAAATAACAAGGCATTAATAAAGGCTGGAAACTTAAAGGGGCTCCTCGGATACCCGATGTATAAACTTATCGAATTCATTTTAGCGATCCTCAAGATCGAAGATGAGAAGATTTGTTGAACCAGTTTTCAAGACCGATGACCAAAGATGAAGAACAGTTCGGAAGAATCGAGGAGCGTCCCTAACTTGAAGACCGGTTCAGGGGGCTACTAACGGTGTCCTGGACTAGGGGGTACTCAACACGTCATCTCCCGATCTGATAGATTGGGCCGAGGACCCCCGTGGCCGTATACTCATGGGCCAGTTCGGGCAACTGCCGCATACAAGGAAGATTCCACAAGACTTGGCGATCAAGACAAGGACTTCTCCCCACCGGCGTATTCGGCTAGGACTCTTGTTATTGGGCCTCTGCTGCATTATATAAACCAGGGCCAGACTAGTCGATAGATCATATATACCTACAATCATACCATAGGCTAGCTTCTAGGGTTTAGCCTCTACGATCTCATGGTAGATCAACTCTTGTACTACCCATATCATCAATATTAATCAAGCAGGGCGTAGGGTTTTACCTCCATCAAGAGGGCCCGAACCTGGGTAAAACTTCGTGTCCCCTGCCTCCTGTTACCATCGATCCTAGACACACAGTTCGGGACCCCCTACCCGAGATCCGCCGGTTTTGACACCGACAACCGGGATTACCACCTATTCGAGGGATTGAGCATCAAATTGACTTAATTCATGGTGCATCATAACCCAACCGTGCACCATACCGTACCAATCCAGAAGAGGCGAAGGAGATTATGCGTCAAGTACAAGAATAGCTCGACAAAGGTTATATACGCGAATCCCTTGGTCCTTGTGCTGTTCCTATCATTTTAGTGCCGAAAAAGGATGGTACGTCGCGTATGTGCGTTGATTGTAGAGGCATTAATAAATATTACTATTCGTTATCGTTATCCTATTCCTAGGCTAGATGATATGGTTGATGAATCGAGTGGCTCTACAATATTCTCCAAAGTTGATTTGCGTAGTGGATACCATCAAATTCGTATGAAATTGGGAGATGAATGGAAAACAGCATTTAAAACTAAGTTTGGATTATATGAGTGGTTAGTTATGTCTTTTGGGTTAACTAATGCACCTAGTACTTTCATGAGATTAATGAACGAAGTTTTACGTGCTTTCATTGGACGATTTGTGGTAGTTTACTTTGATGACATATTGATTTAAAGCAAATGTTTGGAGGAACATTTGGAACATTTACGTGTTGTTTTATTGCTCTACGTGATGCACGTTTGTTTGGTAACCTTGGAAAGTGCACCTTTTGCACCGACCGAGTATCTTTTCTTGGCTATGTTGTTACTCCACAAGGAATTGAAGTTGATAAAGCCAAGATTGAAGCTATTGAGAGTTGGCCGCAGCCCAAAACGGTCACACAAGTGAGGAGTTTCCTTGGCCTTGCTGGTTTCTATAGGCGTTTTGTGAGAGATTTCAGCACCATTGCTGCACCTCTCAATGAGCTTACAAAGAAGGATGTGCCTTTTGTTTGGGGTACCGCACAGGAAGAAGCCTTCACAGTATTGAAAGATAAGTTGACACATGCTCCTTTACTCCAACTTCCTGATTTTAATAAGACTTTTGAGGTTGAATGTGATGCTAGTGGAATTGGATTAGGAGGTGTGTTATTACAAGATGGCAAACCTGTTGCATACTTTTCTGAAAAATTGAGTGGGCCTAGTCTGGACTATTCTACTTATGATAAAGAATTATATGCTCTTGTGCGGACCTTAGAAACATGGCAACATTATTTATGGCCCAATGAATTTGTTATACATTCTGATCGTGGATCTTTGAAACACATTCAAAGTCAAGAAAAACTGAACCGTAGACATGCTAAATGGGTTGAATTCATTGAGACTTTCCCTTATGTCATTAAACACGAGAAGGGTGAAGATAATGTTATTGCCGATGCATTGTCTCGTCATTATACTATGCTTTCACAACTTGACTTTAAAATATTTGGTTTGGCGACCATGAAAGAGCAATATGTTCACGATGCTGAATTTAAAGATGTATTGCAGAATTGTAAGGAAGGGAGAACTTGGAACAAGTTCGTTCTTAACGATGGATTTGTGTTTCGTGCTAACAAGCTATGCATTCCAGCTAGCTCTATTCGTCTTTTGTTGTTGCAGGAGGCGCATGGAGGAGGATTAATGGGACACTTTGGCGTCAAGAAGATGGAGGATATACTTGCTACACATTTCTTTTGGCCAAAGATGAGACAATATGTTGAGCGTTTTGTTGCTCGCTGCACTACATGTCAAAAAGCTAAGTCACGACTCAATCCTCATGGTTTATATATGCCTTTGCCTGTACCTAGTGTTCCTTGGGAGGATATATCTATGGACTTTGTTTTAGGTTTACCTCGAACAAAGAAGGGGAGGGATAGCATATTTGTTGTCGTGGATAGGTTCTCGAAAATGGCACACTTTATACCATGTCACAAAAGCGATGATGCTGTTAATGTTGCTGATTTGTTCTTTCGTGAAATTATTCGCTTGCATGGTGTGCCAAATACTATTGTTTCAAATCGTGATACTAAATTTCGTAGCCACTTTTGGATATGTTTATGGGCTAAGTTGGGGACTAAACTGCTTTTTAGTACTACTTGTCACCCCCAAACTGATGGACAAACTGAAGTGGTCAATAGAACATTATCTACTATGCTTAGGGCTGTTTTGAAGAATAACAAGAAAATGTGGGAAGAATGCTTGACTCATATTGAATTTGCTTATAATCGTTCATTGCATTCTAGTACTAAGATGTGCCCTTTTGAAATTGTGTATGGTTTCCTACCTCGTGCACCTATTGATTTGTTGCCTCTTCCATCTTTGGAGAAGGTTAATTTTGATGCTAAAGAACATGCTGAATTGATTTTAAAAATGCATGAGTTAACTAAGGAAAACATTGAGCGTATGAATGCTAATATAAACTTGCTGGAGATAAGGGTAGAAAAAATGTTGTGTTTGCACCTAGAGATCTTGTTTGGTTACATTTGCGTAAGGATAGATTTCCTAATTTGCGTAAATCAAAGCTAATGCCACGTGATCGTGGTCCTTTTAAGGTGTTAGAGAAAATAAATGATAATGCATATAAACTTGAGCTGCCTGCAGATTTTGGGGTTAGTCCCACTTTTAACATTGCAGATTTGAAGCCTTATTTGGGTGAGGACGATGCACTTTCGGCGAGGAAGACTTCATTTCAAGAAGGGGAGGATGATGAGGACATCAATACCATTGTTACACCCACAGCCCTTGCTGCTATACATACTAGACCAATTACTAGAGCTCGCTCACGCCAATTGAATTATCAGGTACTTTCGTTTCTTGGTAACGATTCTAATGTTCATGAGAATATGATGCTACCTAAATTGGATACATTTGTTTTGCTTACAAATGAAGGGCCTAGCTTGGACAAGAAAGATGAACCTTGGAGCAAGTTCAAGCATGGAGATGATGGCATGCGCAAGGGGAACAAGAACGGAGTTACAAGTGATGATTCCAGGACTCTGAAGCCACCATAATGAGTGCATGAAGCATGGGACGAAATATACAAGATGCCACTTCATAAATTTCATCCAGAGGCTATTCTAGGTGCTGCGTCACCTTATTATTGGGCCAGGCCCATGTATTTTCGAAGTACTTAAGTATAGGTTGTTTTTAGAGTCCGTATGTGTGGGGAAACAAGAGTTAGGGTTGGTTTCGTACCCCTCCACCAAGGGCCACGAAATTCCCCCTCTCTCCTCCATATATACAGCCCTTAGGGCATCGTTTAAACTTTGGGTTTTGTTTAGATTAAAAGTTCGCCATAGCTGCATCTCGCATGTTCCGGCGTGGTCAATAACCCCTCGGAAGTTGGTTTAGCGATTGCTAAGGCGCGACGTCTCGCATGTTCGTAGTCGGATCATCAAGGTCGACTCGCACAGAAACGATAGCCACCATCTCATCAAAAGATCGGGACACCTCTGCCTCTATCAGATCATTGATCCACTTTCAACTTCGGTCAAGGTACATTTGGTATTCGTTTTTCTCTTTCTACACTCATATTGGCTCGAATCTTGTGATGGATAGGCAAGGCATTTCATCTCGGTCTTCCACAACAACGACGGCGTGAACAACTACATCACCAAAGCGTCAATCTTTGATCTACAACGACAAATGCAAGGCGCACAATCAAGACTGCGAGAGTGCATCGAGAACCTCTCCATCGACATTTGTCACTCCGAAGCGAGGAAAAGAGACTACATCGACAACAAGCTTTCCGGACAAAAGGAGGAGCAAGATGCAAGGATGGAGGAGATTCGGGCCTTGATCAAGTCTACTTCCCCTTCGTCATCTTCAAGGCGGCGGCAAGCACATTTGATGAGGACATGACTACCTTGGATATGACCAAAAATATTGCATATATGCATATTTGTCAGGTGATTTCTAGTGCAAACTATTCAATAATCTATTTATGTTATCCAGAACAAAAATACTTCACACACTTTTGTGTTTTGTCTAATTGCAGGTGTATGGGACATTTGTACAATTCACATATGAAGATAAGGAAGAAAGAGATGTTTATTTGCTGTCCAAAAAGTTCTCTCACGTCACTTTTGGCCCAAGAGAAGATAGAGTCCAAGTCTCTCACGTTCTGGATTCAGATTCGGACTGCACAGACATACCTGACCCAAAACGCACACAAGTTTTTCATACGGACTCCGAATTGGGTGATTCTTTTTTTGTTGGAAACTAGATTTCGTGCACTTTCCAATCCAATTGGAATCACCTTCAAATTCGTCCGGAGCGTTGAGTTGTGGACGAAACAATCTGATGCTGCAGCAGAATCCGAGTCAAACTACAAGTCCAAAGGTGTTACATCACCTCCACTTGGGCCCATTGGCCTTGTACGACCTAGATTTGGTTTTAGGCTGCCTTCGGACGTCCTCCCACCTCCTTGGCCGCCACCCCTTGCTCCTATATAAGTAGATCCATCTAGTAGCTTTTCCTTGGGATTTGTTTAGTTAAAAGTTAGCCATTGCAACTTCGTGTACTTCGTTTGTGTCCAACGACCAGACCAAGACCGCTTACGGATCCCCACCTTTATCAATACTTTATATATACTCGTAATATTCAGATTGCTTTTATCATAATCTTGCTTGTTCTTCGATTGCTTGCAGGAATAGACCTTCGTGGTCAGGTTGATTGTGCTCCGGCGTGGTCAATAACCTCTCGGAGTTGGTTTACCGATTGCTAAGGCGCAACGTCGTGCACGTTTGTAGTCGGATCATCAAAGTCGTCTCCACCAAATCGATAGTTATCATCTCATCGAAAGATCGGGACACCCTGACTCTATCAAGTGGTATCAGTTTTCAGGTTGCTCGGTGAGAATTTCCAGTTTTTCCTAGATTATATTTATTTTCTTACCTATTGTCCAAGAAAAAACCACAAAACAAAAGTTAGATCTATTCATCCTTTGTCCTAGCTAGACTGAGCCTTTGCAATTTTCTTTTCATTGTTTGCATTATTGAATTAACGGTTGCATCGCCGTGTCGAGTTGCTGGTCTTAGTGTCTAGTTCCTTTAGAGTTTCGAGTTCTGTTCACATTAGTCACGCAGCCGCTGCATCATTATCCCATCCGCTGTCCACCATCCCATCCACCAATTTCCACCACGTGCTACGCACTATTTATTGTCATAATCATAGTTGAGGTTACTCACATCTTCGCCTGATCGAATCTGCATCTTATCTAGTTTGTCTTGGAAAGAGGGAGAAAAAGAAGATAAAGAAAAAAAGAGAGAAAAAAGGAAAGAAAAAAAAAGAAAAAGAGGGAGAAGAAAAAGAAAAAAAAGCGTGAGAAAAAAAAGAGAGAAGAAAAAAAAAATTGGATCTATCTAGAATCAATCTCGTACCTGAATTCGGATTGGAATCTGTTTTGCGCACTGTTCAGTAAAACAGATGTATCTTCCTCATACGAAGTCCGTTTTGGCTCCGTGAGTACTCAAATTGAAGATAGCGACGAGCCGCATCTAAATAGTTGCAGAAGCTAGTTCAATATTTGACACCTCAAAATCGGCTTCTAAATAGGTCTTTTTGCCCTCCGAAGTTCGTGAACACAGCTTGTTCCAATTTTTCAGGCCAGTTTTAGAATTCTTTGACTCCTTATATCAACTCGGAATTGAGTGATTCTTTTTGCATTGGAAATCTTGAGTTAGTAGCATTCTTTGAAAGAATTTATCAGAAAATTGTCTCAAACTTTTCAAGAGGAAAGTTGGAGAGAGAGTTGTTGTATATCCTGCTTGGCAGTTGTTTTTCATCATTATCTTCACTGCCGTTGTGATCTTCACTTATATCTTGCTGTCAAGAGCTACTTAGTATCCTTCATTGATGCTATTTGTGCTACGCCATGACCTCATTAGTGTTCTAGGCTCGCGTCTCTAGTCCGGTCTAGCCTAGGACCAGCACAGTACCGTCGTTGAGCGTTTATTCAACATTGCATCTTTGAATTGATTATTGCTAATCTTTTGCTACCATATATAGCCAACCCAGCTCCACATATTTCTACACCGTGTATACGTACGCTCCCCTAGCAATCGCTTTACTCAATATTCGGAGTTACTTGACACCGCTGGTTGCCGATCACCGCCTGCTGCATGGTAAAAACTTGTAAGACATTGATATTTGCTTTATTGTGAGCGTTTTACCACCACATCCTAGTAGTTATAGGAACATTATTTTTGGGTTTTGTTTCTTGTTCTACTAATCATGACAGGATCCAGAGTCAATTCATGGGCTTTGTCGATCCCGGGAGACGTGCCACCACCTTTGCAAATACCACAACCGTCACGAGAGGTGCACAAACATCCAAATACCACAACCGTCACGAGAGGTAAACAAACATCCAGAGTCAGGTATGTCTGTGCAGTCCGAATCTGAATCCAGAACGTGAGAGACTTGGACTCTATCTTCTCTTGGGCCAAAAGTGACGTGAGAGAACTTTTTGGACAGCAAATAAACATCTCTTTCTTCCTTATCTTCATATGTGGATTGTACAAATGTCCCATACACCTGCAATTGGACAAAACACAAAAGTGTGTGAAGTATTTTTGTTCTGGATAACATAAATAGATTATTGAATAGTTTGCACTAGAAATCACCTGACAAATATGCATATATGCAATATTTTTGGTCATATCCAAGGTAGTCATGTCCTCATCATCCTCCCCTTCTTGAAAATAAAGCCGTCCTCGGCGTTGCTTAATCTGAAATGTGGCTAACAAAAGAGACAAGGTGTACATGTTGTATATGTATATGTCATTCATTTTTACTTCCCTTGATTTTTGCATATATGACACATGAATAGATGAGTAACTTGCATAGTTCATAAAATCTAAAGCCAAAAAATTAGCACAAGAAGTAGAAGGCATGAAAATATTGCAACTCAGTTTGCACATATAAGTGAAGCTCTTATTCATTTCAAAAGATTGACAATGTTCATCATTAAACCATCCCAACATTGGTGAATAAACCTTACTTGCATCAAATTTACATGCTACAACATGCTTAAATAAGCAAACATGCAATAAGTCATTCAAAACAGAATCATCACCAAGATTAGAGGTCATATCAAAATGATTAAACATTGGTTCTTTTGCATCAATAGTTAATTCAATGGGTGCACTCAAAATTGTTGGTATTTCAGTTGTTTGATCACATGGCAAAGTCAAATTATCAACGTAGTCCTCTAAAATAGGTGGTGTGATCAAAGTAGTGGGTAGCTCATCAGATGGTGCATTCAAATTGACAAGGCATTCATCATTCTCATGTAGAGATGGAAGATCAGTACCTTTGTCATTACCTCTTATGATTAACTCAGATGATGTAGCCACTCTCGGGGGCGATGTGTCACATGGTGGAGGTGATGTAGTCCTGACAACAACGGATGTGGTTGTCATAGTATGCCTAGTAGTTGAAGGAACAATCATATCAACTCTTGGAATGTGCACCGTGCGCTTGTTCTCCTCGTGGCCAACACGTCGTTTTATTTCCTGTTCAGCTTTGCAAGCAAGATGATAGAGGCGGGGGTGTCCCGATCTTTCGATGAGATGATAACTATCGATTTGGTGGAGACGACTTTGACGATCCGACTACAAACGTGCACGACGTTGCGCCTTAGCAATCGCTAAACCAATCTCCTGAGGTTACTGACGATGCCGGAAGCACGGTCAGCCTGACCACGAAGGTCTATTCCTGCAAGCAATCGAAGAACGAGCAAGAATATGATAAAGCAATCTGAATATTGCAAATATATATAAGGTATTGATAATGGTGGGGATCCGTAAGCGGTCTTGGTCTGGTCGTTGGACACAAACGAAGTACACGAAGTTGCAATGGCTAACTTTTAACTAAACAAATCCCAAGGAAAAGCTACTAGATGGATCTACTTATATAGGAGCAAGGGGTGGCGGCCAAGGAGGTGGGAGGACGTCCCAAGGCAGCCTAAAACTAAATCTAGGTCGTACAAGGCCAATGGGCCCAAGTGGAGGTGATGTAACACCTTTGGACTTGTAGTTTGACTCGGATTCTGCTGCAGCATCAGATTGTTTCGTCCACAACTCAACGCTCCGGACGAATTTGATGGTGATTCCAATTGGGTTGGAAAGTGCACGAAATCTAGTTTCCAACAAAAAAAGAATCACCCAATTCGGAGTCTGTATGAAAAACTTGTGTGCGTTTTGAGTCAGGTGTGTCTGTGCAGTTCGAATCTGAATCCAGAACGTGAGAGACTTGGACTCTATCTTCTCTTGGGCCAAAAGTGACGTGAGAGAACTTTTTGGACAGCAAATAAACATCTCTTTCTTCCTTATCTTCATATGTGGATTGTACAAATGTCCCATACACCTGCAATTAGACAAAACACAAAAGTGTGTGAAGTATTTTTGTTCTGGATAACATAAATAGATTATTGAATAGTTTGCACTAGAAATCACCTGACAAATATGCATATATGCAATATTTTTGGTCATATCCAAGGTAGTCATGTCCTCATCATCCTCCCCTTCTTGAAAATAAAGCCGTCCTCGGCGTTGCTTAATCTGAAATGTGGCTAACAAAAGAGACAAGGTGTACATGTTGTATATGTATATGTCATCCATTTTTACTTCTCTTGATTTTTGCACATATGACACATGTATACATGAGTAACTTTCATATATCATAAAATATAAAGGCAAAATATTATCATAAGTAGAAGGCATGAAAATATTGCAACTCAGTTTGCACATATAAGTGAAGCTCTTATTCATTTCAAAAGATTGACAATGTTCATCATTAAACCATCCCAACATTGGTGAATAAACCTTACTTGCATCAAATTTACATGCTACAACATGCTTAAATAAGCAAACATGCAATAAGTCATTCAACACAGAATCATCACCAAGATTAGAGGTCATATCAAAATGATTAAACATTGGTTCTTTTGCATCAATAGTTAATTCAATGGGTGCACTCAAAATTGTTGGTATTTTAGTTGTTTGATCACATGGCAAAGTCAAATTATCAACGTAGTCCTCTAAAATAGGTGGTGTGATCAAAGTAGTGGGTAGCTCATCAGATGGTGCATTCAAATTGACAAGGCATTCATCATTCTCATGTAGAGATGGAAGATCAGTACCTTTGTCATTACATCTTATGATCAACTCAGATGATGTAGCCACTCTCGGGGGCGAAGTGTCACATGGTGGTGGTGATGTAGTTCTGACAACAACGGATGTGGTTGTCATAGTATGCCTAGTAGTTGAAGGAACAATCATATCAACTCTTGGAATGTGCACCGTGCGCTTGTTCTCCTCGTGGCCAACACATCGTTTTATTTCCTGTTCAGCTTTGCAAGCAAGATGAAACAAATGGTCCATAGGATAACACTCTTCATGAATTAGTATCTCTTGAATATCACGGTTTAATCCTCCTCAAAATCTATCCATAAAATCATCTTCACTTTCTTCTAAAGAGGAATGCAACAAGGTAGTTTGTAAATCATCATAATATTTTGTTACAGTTTCACTACTTTGTTTTAAGTGTTGCAACTTCTTAATCATGTCACGAGTATAATAAGCAGGGACGAAAGTATGTCGCATGGCAAGTTTCAAATCATCCCAAGTAGTAGGTATATAATCAGTGTGTAACCGACAATATTCACTCTACGAAACCAAAGCATAACCAGTGAAAGAACCAACCGCAACCTTAACCTTTTTGTGTTCATCGAAATTATGGGAAGCAAATATATTTTTTATGTCGAACTCCCATTCAATATATAAAGCAGGTTTAAAACGGCCATTAAATGGTGGTATAGATACATTAACCTGATCATGTGCATTTGGATGTTTGTGCACCTCTCGTGACGGTTGTGGTATTTGCAAAGGTGGTGGCACGTCTCCCGCGATCGACAAAGCCCATGAATTGACTCTGGATCCTGTCATGATTAGTAGAACAAGAAACAAAACCCAAAAATAATGTTCCTATAACTACTAGGATGTGGTGGTAAAACACTCACAGTAAAGCAAATATCAATGTCTTACAAGTTCTTACCATGCAGCAGGCGGTGATCGGCAACCAGCGGTGTCAAGTAACTCCGAATATTGAGTAAAGCGATTGCCAGGGGAGCGTACGTATACACGGTGTAGAAATATGTGGAGCTGGGTTGGCTATATATGGTAGCAAAAGATTAGCAATAATCAATTCAAAGATGCAATGTTGAATAAACGCTCAACAACGGTACTGTGCTGGTCCTAGGCTAGACCGGACTAGAGACGCGAGCCTAGAACACTAATGAGGTCACGGCGTAGCACAACTAGCATCAATGAAGGATACTAAGTAGCTCTTGACAGCAAGATATAAGTGAAGATCACAACGGCAGTGAAGATAATGATGAAAAACAACTGCCAAGCAGGATATACAACAACTCTCTCTCCAACTTTCCTCTTGAAAAGTTTGAGACAATTTTTTTGTTTTTTTTTCTTCTCTCTTTTTTTTCCTCACACTTTTTTTTCTTTCTCTCCTTTTTTTTCTCTGACTTTTTTCTCCTTTTTTTTCTCTCTTTTTTTCTCCCTCTTTCCAAAACAAACTAGATAAGATGCAGATTGGATCAAGTGAAGATGTGAACGATCTCAACTATTATTATGACAATGAATGGTGGGTAGCACGTGGTGGAAATTGATGGATGGGTGGTGGACAGCGGAAGAGATAATGATGCAGCGGTGGTGTGACTAATGTGAACAGAACTCGAAACTCTAAACGAACTAGACACTAAGACCAGCAACTCGACACGACGATGCAACCGATAATTCAACTATGCAAGCAATGAAAAGAAAATTGCAAAGGCTCAGACTGGCTTGGACCAAGGATGAATAGATCTAACTCTTTTTTGTGGCTTTTTCTTGGACAATAGGTAAGAAAATAAATCTAATCTAGGAAAACTGGAAATTCTCACCGAGCAACCTGAAAACTGATACCACTTGATAGAGGCGGAGGTGTCCCGTCTTTCGATGAGATGGTGGATTTCGCTTTGGTGGAAGTCGACTTTGACGATCCGACTACGAACGTGCGAGGACGTCGCGCCTTAGCAATCGCTAAACCAACTCCGAGAGGTTATTGACCACGCCGGAGCACGATCAACCTGACCACGAGGGTCTGTTTCCTGCGAGCAAACGAAGAACAAGCAAGAAACTAAGATTGCAATCTGGATATTGCGAATATAAGATGAAAGCTTTATTGATCAAGGTGGGGTTCTGTGACGCCTTTGTCTGGTCGTTGAACACAAACGAAGTACGCGAAGTTGCAGCTATGGCGAACTTTTAATCTAAACAAAACCCAAAGTCTAAACGATGCCCTAAGGGCTGTATATATGGAGGAAGAGGGCGGAATTTCGTGGCCCTTGGTGGAGGGGTCCGAAATCAACCCTATCTCTTGTTTCCCCACACATACGGACTCTAAAAATAGCCTATACTTATGTATTTCGAAATTACATGGGCCTGGCCCAATAATAAGGTGACGCAGCACCTAAAATAGCCTCGGGACGAAATTTATGAAGTGGCATCTTGTATATTTCGTCCAAGGCTTCATGCACCCATTATGGTGGCTTCAAAGTCCTGAAATCATCACTTGTAACTCCGTTCTTGTTCCCCTTGCGCATGCCATCATCTCCATGCTTGTTCTTGCTCCAATGTTCATCCTTCTCCAAGCTAGGCCCTTCATTTGTAAGCAAAACAAATGTATCCAATTTAGGCAGCATCATATTCTCATGAACATTAGAATCATTACCAAGAAACGAAAGTACCTGGTAATTTAGTTGGCGTACACGAGCTCTAGTAATTGGTCCAGTATGTATAGCAGCAGGGGCTGTGGGTGTAACAATTGTATTGATGTCCTCATCAAAAAATAATGTTCCTATAACTACTAGGATGTGGTGGTAAAACGCTCACAGTAAAGCAAATATCAATGTCTTACAAGTTCTTACCATGCAGCAGGCGGTGATCGGCAACCAGCGGTGTCAAGTAACTCCGAATATTGAGTAAAGCGATTGCCAGGGGAGCGTACGTATACACGGTGTAGAAATATGTGGAGCTGGGTTGGCTATATATGGTAGCAAAAGATTAGCAATAATCAATTCAAAGATGCAATGTTGAATAAACGCTCAACGACGGTACTGTGCTGGTCCTAGGCTAGACCGGACTAGAGACGCGAGCCTAGAACACTAATGAGGTCACGGCGTAGCACAACTAGCATCAATGAAGGATACTAAGTAGCTCTTGACAGCAAGATATAAGTGAAGATCACAACGGCAGTGAAGATAATGATGAAAAACAACTGCCAAGCAGGATATACAACAACTCTCTCTCCAACTTTCCTCTTGAAAAGTTTGAGACAATTTTCTGATAAATTCTTTCAAAGAATGCTACTAACTCAAGCTTTCCAATGCAAAAAGAATCACTCAACTCCGAGTTGATATGAGGAGTCAAAGAATTCTAAAACCGGCCTAAAAAATTGGAACAAGCTGTGTTCATGAACTTCGGAGGGCAAAAAGACCTATTTAGAAGCCGATTTTGAGGTGTCAAATATTGAACTAGCTTCTGCAACTATTTAGATGCGGCTCGTCGCTATCTTCAATTTGAGTACTCACGGAGCCAAAACGGACTTCGTATGAGGAAGATACACCTGTTTTACTGAACAGTGCGCAAAACAGATTCCAATCCGAATTCAGGTACGAGATTGATTCTAGATAGATCCAATTTTTTTTTCTCTTTTTTTTTCTCACGCTTTTTTTTTCTTTTTCTCACGCTCTGATACCACTTGATAGAGGCGGGGGTGTCCCGATCTTTCGATGAGATGATAACTATCGATTTGGTGGAGACGACTTTGACGATCCGACTACAAACGTGCACGACGTTGCGCCTTAGCAATCGCTAAACCAATCCCCTGAGGTTACTGACGATGCCGGAAGCACGGTCAGCCTGACCACGAAGGTCTATTCCTGCAAGCAATCGAAGAACGAGCAAGAATATGATAAAGCAATCTGAATATTGCAAATATATATGAGGTATTGATAATGGTGGGGATCCGTAAGCGGTCTTGGTCTGGTCGTTGGACACAAACGAAGTACACGAAGTTGCAATGGCTAACTTTTAACTAAACAAATCCCAAGGAAAAGCTACTAGATGGATCTACTTATATAGGAGCAAGGGGTGGCGGCCAAGGAGGTGGGAGGACGTCCCAAGGCAGCCTAAAACTAAATTTAGGTCGTACAAGGCCAATGGGCCCAAGTGGAGGTGATGTTACACCTTTGGACTTGTAGTTTGACTCGGATTCTGCTGCAGCATCACATTGTTTCGTCCACAACTCAACGCTCCGGACGAATTTGAAGGTGATTCCAATTGGGTTGGAAAGTTCACGAAATCTAGTTTCCAACAAAAATAGAATCACCCAATTCGGAGTCCGTATGAAACACTTGTGTGCGTTTTGAGTCAGGTGTGTCTGTGCAGTCCGAATCTGAATCCAGAACGTGAGAGACTTGGACTCTATCTTCTCTTGGGCCAAAAGTGACGTGAGAGAACTTTTTGGACAGCAAATAAACATCTCTTTCTTCCTTATCTTCATATGTGGATTGTACAAATGTCCCATACACCTGCAATTAGACAAAACACAAAAGTGTGTGAAGTATTTTTGTTCTAGATAACATAAATAGATTATTGAATAGTTTGCACTAGAAATCACCTGACAAATATGCATATACGCAATGTTTTTGGTCATATCCAAGGTAGTCATGTCCTCATCAGTTAACTAAGGAAAACATTGAGCGCATGAATGCTAAATATAAACTTGCTGGAGATAAGGGTAGAAAACATGTTGTGTTTGCACCTGAAGATCTTGTTAGGTTACATTTGCGTAAGGATAGATTTCCTGATTTGCGCAAATCAAAGCTCATGCCACGGGCTGATGGTCCCTTTAAGGTGTTAGAGAAAATAAATGATAATGCATATAAACTTGAGCTGCCTGCAGATTTTGGGGTTAGTCCCACTTTCAACATTGCAGATTTGAAGCCTTATTTGGGTGAGGAAGATGAACTTCCGTCGAGGACAACTTCATTTCAAGAAGGGGAGATGATGAGGACATCAATACAATTGTTACACCCACAGCCCCTGCTGTTATACATACTGGACCAATTACTAGAGCTCGTGCACGCCAACTAAATTACCAGATACTTTCGTTTCTTGGTAATGATTCTAATGTTCATGAGAATATGATGCTGCCTAAATTGGATACATTTGTTTTGCTTACAAATGAAGGGCCTAGCTTGGAGAAGGATGAACATTGGAGCAAGAACAAGCATGGAGATGATGGCATGCGCAAGGGGAACAAGAACGGAGTTACAAGTGATGATTTCAGGACTTTTGAAGCCACCATAATGGGTGCATGAAGCCTTGGACGAAATATACAAGATGCCACTTCATAAATTTCGTCCCGAGGCTATTTTAGGTGTTGCGTCACCTTATTATTGGGCCAGGCCCATGTAATTTCGAAATACATAAGTATAGGCTATTTTTAGAGTCCGTATGTGTGGGGAAACAAGAGATAGGGTTGATTTCGGACCCCTCCACCAAGGGCCACGAAATTCCCCCCTCTTCCTCCATATATACAGCCCTTAGGGCATCGTTTAGACTTTGGGTTTTGTTTAGATTAAAAGTTCGCCATAGCTGCAACTTCGCGTACTTCGTTTGTGTTCAACGACCAGACAAAGGCGTCACAGAACCCCACCTTGATCAATAAAGCTTTCATCTTATATTCGCAATATCCAGATTGCAATCTCAGTTTCTTGCTTGTTCTTCGTTTGCTCGTAGGAAACAGACCCTCGTGGTCAGGTTGATCGTGCTCCGGCGTGGTCAATAACCTCTTGGAGTTGGTTTAGCGATTGCTAAGGCGCGACGTCCTCGCACGTTCGTAGTCGGATCGTCAAAGTCGACTGCCACCAAAGCGATATCCATCATCTCATCGAAAGACGGGACACCTTTGCCTCTATCAGACTGGGAGAACTTGACGAACAAGGAGCTTCATGATACGTTTCAGCAAATGATGAGTGGACAGGTGCACAATGTGATAAACAGATTTGAAGAGGCCATGGAGAAGATAGATGGCATGGAGAAGACGTTTGAAACAAAGCTCGATAACAAGTTTGCTGAATTGCTTTCGCGTTTTCCACCACCACCACCGGCTGCTCCTGCCGCACCTCTGCAACAACAGCAACAACATCGACTACCCCCACGTCGGGAAACAGCCCTCCGCCGAGCGAGCCGTTTCCCTCTTCAGACGGGCCAAACTGCTGGTGCTGCTGTTGATACTTCTGTGGCTCCTACTGCTAATGTGGAGGAGGATGATTATGTGGGAGATTATGAGGATGAGGTGATGAGGACATCAATACAATTGTTACACCCACAGGCCCTGCTGCTATACATACTGGACCAATTACTAGAGCTCGCGCACGCCAACTAAATCACCAGGTACTTTCGTTTTTGGTAATGATTCTAATGTTCATGAGAATATGATGCTGCCTAAATTGAATACATTTGTTTTGCTTACAAATAAAGGGCCTAGCTTGGAGAAGGATGAACATTGGAGCAAGAACAAGCATGGAGATGATGGCATGCGCAAGGGGAACAAGAACGGAGTTACAAGTGATGATTTCAGGACTTTGAAGCCACCATAATGGGCGCATGAAGCCTTGGACGAAATATACAAGATGCCACTTCATAAATTTCGTCCCGAGGTTATTATAGGTGCTGCGTCACCTTATTATTGGGCCAGGCCCATGTAATTTCGAAATACATAAGTATAGGCTATTTTTAGAGTCCGTATGTGTGGGGAAACAAGAGATAGGTTTGATTTCGGACCCCTCCACCAAGGGCCACGAAATTCCCCCCTCTTCCTCCATATATACAGCCCTTAGGGCATCGTTTAGACTTTGGGTTTTGTTTAGATTAAAAGTTCTCCATAGCTGCAACTTCGCGTACTTCGTTTGTGTTCAACGACCAGATAAAGGCGTCACAGAACCCCACCTTGATCAATAAAGCTTTCATCTTATATTCGCAATATCCAGATTGCAATCTCAGTTTCTTGCTTGTTCTTCGTTTGCTCGCAGGAAACAGACCCTCGTGGTCAAGTTGATCGTGCTCCGGCGTGGTCGATAACCTCTCGGAGTTGGTTTAGCGATTGCTAAGGCGCGACGTCCTCGCACGTTCGTAGTCGGATCGTCAAAGTCGACTTCCACCAAAGCGATATCCATCATCTCATCGAAAGACGGGACACCCCGCCTCTATCAAGTGGTATCAGATTTCCAGGTTGCTCGGTGAGATTTTACAGTTTTTTTTGTAGTTTAGATCGAGTCTGTTTTTCATACCTACAGTCCACGAAAAAGCCAAAAAAAAATATGGTTAGTTCATCATATCCGAACCAATCTGAGCCTTTGCATAATCTTTTTAGGGTTTTGCTTTGTTGAATTTGCGGTTGCATCGTCGTGTCTAGTTGCTGGTCTTAGAGTCTAGTCTTTTAGAGTTTCGAGTTCTGGTCATAAGTTGTCACGCCGCCGCCGCACCATCATCATCGCCCCTGCCATCTACCACCACCGCTTATCCCCCACCGCTTCGAATCCGTATCCATATACCACCACCGCTGTCATATACCACCACCGCTGCCATGTACCGCCATATATCCACCACCAATCCGAGTTCTTGTCATATTAGGTTTGTTTTCGAGATCCATCTAGTTTCCGATTCGTGTTTCCTTGCTGGAGTAGGTTTCGGAAAAAAAAGAGTCCGGAAACCACCCTCCGTTTAGGCCCAAAATTTTCGGAAAACGCACTTGACAAAAAAATTTCTGGCTATCCTAATTTTAGGTGTTTCAAAGCGTATTGAGACAGTCGCCGTTATAGAAAGTTTTTTTTGACCCGTTTCCAGTTTTTGGGTCCAGGCAGCGCCATGATTTTGTTAGTGTTCTAGGCTCGCGTCTCTAGCACGGTCTAGCCTAGGACCAGCACAGTATCGTCGTTGAGCGTTTATTCAACTTTGCATCTCTGAATTGATTATTGCTGACCCTTTTTGCTACCATATTATAAGCCTTCCCAGCTCCACATACATCTACGTCGTGCGTTTGACTCTCCCTGGTAATCGCTCTATCCAAGCTTTGAGAGTTTTGACTACAACGGTTGCCGATCACCACCTGCTGCTGGGTAAGAACTGGTAAGAATTTGAGGTTTGCTTGACGGGTTTGTTATACACCACCACCACTTCTTAGTAGTCTGTAGGATCATATTCTTGTGTGTTTCTATTTGCTGCTGACCATGGTAGGATCACAAGCCGATGAGACTGATTGGGAGAACCTGACGAATAAACAGCTACATGATAAATTTCAGCAAATGATGAGTGGACAGGTGCAAGATGTGTTAAACAGATTTGAAGAGGCCATGGAGAAGATAGATGGCATGGAGAAGACGTTCGAAACAAAGCTCGATAACAAGTTTAATGAATTGCTCGCGCGTCTTCCACCACCACCACCCGCTGCACCTAACGCACCTCTCCAACAACAATAACAACAACGACTACCTCCATGTCGCGAAACAGACCTCCGCCGAGCGAGCCGAGTCCCTCTTGCGTTTGGCCAAACTGTTGGTGCTGTTGTTGATACTTCTGTGGCTCCTGCTGTTGATGCGGAGGATGATGAGTATGCGGGTGATTATGAGGATGAGGTTGATCAAAACCCGAACTACGTGCAGCCACCAGCACCACCACCAGCAGGTCGACCTCGGGTATATATTCGTAATGGTAGGCCTGCACCACCACCTCGGGTACGAGATGATGTCCATATTCCTAAACTGAAATTGAATATTCCACCATTTGAGGGTAGATATGTTCCTGATATATATCTTACTTGGGAGTTAGAAACTGAACAATGATTTACATGTTTACAATATCCTGAGGAGAGACGGGTTGCTGCTGCTATTTGTGCTTTCACTAGTTTTGCATGTGTATGGTGGTCTGAACATTGTAGATTATATCCTATTGCAACTACTTGGGCTGCTTTGAAAACTGCTATGCGTACGCGTTGGGTTCCACCATATTATCAACGTGAGTTGCTTCAAAAATTGCAGCGTTTAAGACAAGGGAAAAATTCTGTAGAAGAATATTATCAGGAATTACAAGCTGGCATGATTAGATGTGGTATTGTTGAGGAGAATGAAGCTATGCTTGCACGTTTTCTGGGTGGATTAAATAGAGAGATTCAGACCATTCTAGACTATAAGGAGTATACTAATATCACACGTTTATTCCATCTTGCTTGTAAAGCTGAACGTGAAGTGCAGGATCGACAAGCATTGGCGCGAACTAACTTTTCTGCAGGACGACCTTCATCATGGACACCGCGTGCATCTTCTACTTCAACTGCACCAGCACCTCAATCAGGTGCCTCCTCCAGTCGTGATACAAGAAAACAGGCACAACCACCATTATCTGCCAAGAGCGCACCTGCCGGGCCTGCACAGAGTTCTTCTTCCATGGCATCAACAGGGCACACAAGTGATATTATTTGTCGTCGTTGTAAGGGAGGAGGTCATTATGCGAGAGAATGGAAATCTCCGCGTGTGATGATTGCTACTGCGGATGGTGGATATGAGTCCGCTAGTGACTATGATGAGGAGACTTTGGCTCTTATTACACGTGAAGAACATGGTGGAGATGATTCTGATCATGAGACGCAATACATGGCTCCTGAAGACGCTGACAGGTATGAATGTTTAGTTGCTCAACGTGTTTTGAGTGTGCAGGTCACACAAGCTGAGCAAAATCAGAGGCACAATTTGTTCCATACCAAGGGAGTTGTGAAGGAACGTTCTGTGCGCGTCATCATAGATGGAGGTACCTTAGATCGAGTCGGGTAGCCACGCTCCGTTTAGGCCCAAAATTTTTCGAAAACGCATTTTTCGAAAAAATTTCTGGCTATCCTATTTTTAGGTGTTTCTGAGTGTTTTGAGACAGGTGCCATTATAGGAAGTTTTTTTTGACCCGTTTCCAGTTTTTGGGTCCGGGCAGTCAAAAAAAAAAATTGGTCAAAAAAAAATTTCGTGCCCATCCTGTCAGTTTGAGCTAAGAAGAGTTTTGAGACACTCGCCATTATAGTGATTTTTCGCAAAAAAAAAGCAGCGCAAAAAAAAAGAGCGCAAAAAAATAATTCCAGAGTGTGCTTTTCCCTTGTTTACGTGCCGCGCCGTGATTTTGTTAGTGTTCTAGGCTCGCGTCTCTAGCACAGTCTAGCCTAGGACCAGCACAGTACCGTCGTTGAGCGTTTATTCAACTTTGCATCTCTGAATTGATTATTGCTGACCCTTTTTGCTACCATACTATAAGCCTTCCCAGCTCCACATACATCTACGTCGTGTGTTCGACTCTCCCTGGTAATCGCTCTATCCAAGCTTTGAGAGTTTTTGACTACAACGGTTGCCGATCACCGCCTGCTGCTGGGTAAGAACTGGTAAGAATTTGAGATTTGCTTGACGGATTTGTGACACCCACCACCACCACTTGTTCGTAGTCTGTAGGATCATATTCTTGTGTGTTTCTATTGCTGCTAACCATGCCAGGATCACAAGCCGACGAGATTGACTGGGAGAATTTATCGAACAAGGAGCTTCATGATAAGTTTCAGCAAATGATGACTGAACAGGTGCAAGATGTGCTGAACAATTTTGAAGAGGCCATGGAGAAGATCACTGGCCTTGAGAAGACGTTCGAAACAAAGCTCGATAACAAGTTTAATGAATTGCTCGTGCGTCTTCCACCACCACCACCCGCTGTACCTAACGCACCTCTCCAACAACAACAACAACAACGACTACCTCCACGTCGCGAAGCAGACCTCCGCCGAGCAAGCCGTGTTCCTCTTGCGTTTGGCCAAATTGTTGGTGCTGCTGTTGATACTTCTGTGGCTCCTGCTGCTGATGCGGAGGAGGATGATTATGTGGGAGATTATGAGGATGAGGTTGATCAAAATAAACACTACGTGCAGCCACCTGTACCACCACCAGCAGGTCGACCTCAGGTATATATTCGTAATGGTAGGCCTGCACCACCACCTCAGGTACGAGATGATGTCCATATTCCTAAACTGAAATTGAATATTCCACCATTTGAGGGTAGATATGTTCCTGATATATATCTTACTTGGGAGTTAGAAACTGAACAACGATTTACATGTTTACAATATCCTGAGGAGAGACGAGTTGCTGCTGCCGTTTGTGCTTTCACTAGTTTTGCATGTGTATGGTGGTCTGAACATTGTAGATTATATCCTATTCCAACTACTTGGGCTGCTTTGAAAACTGCTATGCGTACGCGTTGGGTTCCACCATATTATCAACGTGAATTGCTTCAAAAATTGCAGCGTTTAAGACAAGGGAAAAATTCTGTAGAAGAATATTATCAGGAATTACAAACTGGCATGATTAGATGTGGTATAGTTGAGGAGAATGAAGCTATGCTTGCACGTTTTCTGGGTGGATTAAATAGAGAGATTCAGACCATTCTAGACTATAAGGAGTATACTAATATCACTCGTTTATTCCATCTTGCTTGTAAAGCTGAACGTGAAGTGCAGGATCGACAAGCATTGGGGCGAACTAACTTTTCTGCAGGCCGACCTTCATCATGGACACCACGTGCATCTTCTACTTCAACTGCACCAGCACCTCCATCCGGTGCCACCTCCAGTCGTGATACAAGAAAACAGGCACAACCACCATTATCTGCCAAGAGCGCACCTGCGGGGCCTGCACAGCGTTCTTCTTCTTCCATGGCATCAACAGGGCACACAAGTGATATTATTTGTCGTCGTTGTAAGGGAGGAGGTCATTATGCGAGGGAATGCAAATCTCCGCGTGTGATGATTGCTACCGCGGATGGTGGATATGAGTCCGCAAGTGACTATGATGAGGAGACATTGGCTCTTATTACACGTGAAGAACATGGTGGTGATGATTCTGATCATGAGACGCAATACATGGCTCCTGAAGACGCTGACAGGTATGAATGTTTAGTTGCTCAACGTGTTTTGAGTGTGCAGGTCACACAAGCTGAGCAAAATCAGAGGCATAATTTGTTCCATACCAAGGGAGTTGTGAAGGAATGTTCTGTGCGCGTCATAATAGACGGAGGGAGCTGCAACAACTTGGCTAGCATGGAGATGGTGGAGAAGCTTTCTCTCACCACAAGACCACATCCACATCCTTACTACATCCAATGGTTCAACAACAGCGGCAAGGTTAAGGTAACACGTACTGTTCGTGTGCATTTTAGTATCTCTACATATGCTGATTATGTTGATTGTGATGTGGTACCTATGCAAGCATGTTCCTTATTACTTGGTAGACCATGGCAATTTGATAAAAATTCTGTACACCATGGTAGAAACAATCACTATACTCTTGTTCATAAGGATAAAAATATTACTTTGCTTCCTATGACTCCTGATTCCATTTTGAAAGATGATATTAATAGAGCTAATAAAGCACAACAGGAGAAGAATAAGAGTGAAAATCAGATTGTGGCAAAAGAATTTGAGCAACAAATGAAGCCTAATAATAAACCATCTAGTGTTGCTTCTGAAATTAAATTGAAAAGTGCATGTTTATTTGCCACCAAATCTGATATTGATGAGCTAGATTTCAGCAAATCTGTTTGCTATGCTTTTGTGTGCAAAGAGGCATTATTTTCATTCGAGGATGTGCCTTCCTCTTTGCCTCCTGCTGTCACTAACATTTTGCAGGAGTTCGCTGACGTATTTCCACAAGACGTGCCACCGGGATTACCGCCTATTCGAGGGATTGAGCATCAGATTGACTTAATTCCCGGTGCTTCACTGCCAAACCGTGCACCATACCGTACCAATCCAGAGGAGACGAAGGAGATTATGCGTCAAGTACAAGAGCTTCTCGACAAAGGTTATATACGCGAATCCCTTAGTCCTTGTGCTGTTCCTATTATTCTAGTGCCGAAAAAGGATGGTACGTCGCGTATGTGCGTTGATTGTAGAGGCATAAATAATATTACTATTCGTTATCGTCATCCTATTCCTAGGCTAGATGATATGCTTGATGAATTGAGTGGCTCTACAATATTCTCCAAAGTTGATTTGCGTAGTGGCTACCATCAAATTCGTATGAAATTGGGAGATGAATGGAAAACAGCATTTAAAACTAAGTTTGGATTATATGAGTGGTTAGTCATGCCTTTTGGGTTAACTAATGCACCTAGTACTTTCATGAGATTAATGAACGAAGTTTTACGTGCTTTCATTGGACGATTTGTGGTAGTTTACTTTGATGACATATTGATTTATAGCAGATCTTTGGAAGAACATTTGGAACATTTACGTGCTGTTTTTATTGCTCTACGTGATGCACGTTTGTTTGGTAACCTTGGGAAGTGCACCTTTTGCACCGACCGAGTATCTTTTCTTGGCTATGTTGTTACTCCACAGGGAATTGAAGTTGATAAAGCCAAGATTGAAGCTATTGAGAGTTGGCCGCAGCCCAAAACTGATAGAGGCGAGGGTCCCGATCTTTCGATGAGATGATGGATATCGCTTTGGTGGAAGTCGACTTTGACGATCCGACTACGAACGTGCGAGGACGTCGCGCCTTAGCAATCGCTAAACCAACTCCGAGAGGTTATTGACCACGCCGGAGCACGATCAACCTGACCACGAGGGTCTGTTTCCTGCGAGCAAACGAAGAACAAGCAAGAAACTAAGATTGCAATCTGGATATTGCGAATATAAGATGAAAGCTTTATTGATCAAGGTGGGGTTCTGTGACGCCTTTGTCTGGTCGTTGAACACAAACGAAGTACGCGAAGTTGCAGCTATGGAGAACTTTTAATCTAAACAAAACCCAAAGTCTAAACGATGCCCTAAGGGCTGTATATATGGAAGAAGAGGGGGGAATTTCGTGGCCCTTGGTGGAGGGGTCCGAAATCAACCCTTATCTCTTGTTTCCCCACACATACGGACTCTAAAAATAGCCTATACTTATGTATTTCGAAATTACATGGGCCTGGCCCAATAATAAGGTGACGCAGCACCTAAAATAGCCTCGGGACGAAATTTATGAAGTGGCATCTTGTATATTTCGTCCAAGGCTTCATGCACCCATTATGGTGGCTTCAAAGTCCTGAAATCATCACTTGTAACTCCGTTCTTGTTCCCCTTGCGCATGCCATCATCTCCATGCTTGTTCTTGCTCCAATGTTCATCCTTCTCCAAGCTAGGCCCTTCATTTGTAAGCAAAACAAATGTATCCAATTTAGGCAGCATCATATTCTCATGAACATTAGAATCATTACCAAGAAACGAAAGTACCTGGTAATTTAGTTCGCGTGCACGAGCTCTAGTAATTGGTCCAGTATGTATAGCAGCAGGGGCTGTGGGTGTAACAATTGTATTGATGTCCTCATCATCCTCCCCTTCTTGAAATGAAGTCGTCCTCGACGGAAGTTCATCTTCCTCACCCAAATAAGGCTTCAAATCTGCAATGTTAAAAGTAGGACTAACCCCAAAATCTGCAGGCAGCTCAAGTTTATATGCATTATCATTTATTTTCTCTAACACCTTAAAGGGACCATCAGCACGTGGCATTAACTTTGATTTGCGCAAATCAGGAAATCTATCCTTACGCAAATGTAACCAAACAAGATCTCCAGGTGCAAACACAACATGTTTTCTACCCTTATCTCCAGCAAGTTTATATTTAGCATTCATGCGCTCAATGTTTTCCTTAGTTAACTCATGCATTTTTAAAATCAATTCAGCACGTTGTTTAGCATCAAAACTAACCTTCTCCGAAGATGGAAGAGGCAACAAATCAATAGGTGCACGAGGTAGGAAACCATACACAACTTCAAAAGGGCACATCTTAGTAGTAGAATGCAATGAACGATTATAAGCAAATTCAATATGAGGCAAGCATTCCTCCCACATTTTCTTATTATTCTTCAAAACAGCCCTAAGCATAGTAGACAACGTTCTATTGACTACTTCAGTTTGTCCATCAGTTTGGGGGTGACAAGTAGTACTAAAAAGCAGTTTAGTCCCCAACTTAGCCCATAAACATCTCCAAAAGTGGCTAAGAAATTTAGTATCACGATCTGAAACAATAGTATTTGGCACACCATGCAAGCGAATAATTTCACGAAAGAACAAATCAGCAACATTAACAGCATCATCGCTTTTATGACATGGTATAAAGTGTGCCATTTTCGAGAATCTATCCACGACAACAAATATGTTATCCCTCCCCTTCTTTGTTCGAGGTAAACCTAAAACAAAGTCCATAGATATATCCTGATAGAGGCAAAGGTGTCCCGTCTTTCGATGAGATGATGGATATCGCTTTGGTGGAAGTCGACTTTGACGATCCGACTACGAACGTGCGAGGACGTCGCGCCTTAGCAATCGCTAAACCAACTCCGAGAGGTTATTGACCACGCCGGAGCACGATCAACCTGACCACGAGGGTCTGTTTCCTGCGAGCAAACGAAGAACAAGCAAGAAACTAAGATTGCAATCTGGATATTGCGAATATAAGATGAAAGCTTTATTGATCAAGGTGGGGTTCTGTGACGCCTTTGTCTGGTCGTTGAACACAAACGAAGTACGCGAAGTTGCAGCTATGGCGAACTTTTAATCTAAACAAAACCCAAAGTCTAAACGATGCCCTAAGGGCTGTATATATGGAGGAAGAGGGGGAGAATTTCGTGGCCCTTGGTGGAGGGGTCCGAAATCAACCCTATCTCTTGTTTCCCCACACATATGGACTCTAAAAATAGCCTATACTTATGTATTTCGAAATTACATGGGCCTGGCCCAATAATAAGGTGACGCAGCACCTAAAATAGCCTCGGGACGAAATTTATGAAGTGGCGTCTTGTATATTTCGTCCAAGGCTTCATGCACCCATTATGGTGGCTTCAAAGTCCTGAAATCATCACTTGTAACTCCGTTCTTGTTTCCCTTGCGCATGCCATCATCTCCATGCTTGTTCTTGCTCCAATGTTCATCCTTCTCCAAGCTAGGCCCTTCATTTGTAAGCAAAACAAATGTATCCAATTTAGGCAGCATCATATTCTCATGAACATTAGAATCATTACCAAGAAACGAAAGTACCTGGTAATTTAGTTGGCGTGCACGAGCTCTAGTAATTGGTCCAGTATGTATAGCAGCAGGGGCTGTGGGTGTAACAATTGTATTGATGTCCTCATCATTAGTCATGCCTTTTGGGTTAACTAATGCACCTAGTACTTTCATGAGATTAATGAACGAAGTTTTACGTGCTTTCATTGGACGATTTTATGGTAGTTTACTTTGATGACATATTGATTTATAGCAGATCTTTGGAGGAACATTTGGAACATTTACGTGCTGTTTTTATTGCTCTACGTGATGCACGTTTGTTTGGTAACCTTGGGAAGTGCACCTTTTGCACCGACCGAGTATCTTTTCTTGGCTATGTTGTTACTCCACAGGGAATTGAAGTTGATAAAGCCAAGATTGAAGCCATTGAGAGTTGGCCGCAGCCCAAAACGGTCACACAAGTGAGGAGTTTTCTTGGCCTCGCTGGATTCTATAGGCGTTTTGTGAGAGATTTCAGCACCATTGCTGCACCTCTCAATGAGCTTACAAAGAAAGATGTGCCTTTTCTTTGGGGTACCGCACAGGAAGAAGCCTTCACGGTATTGAAAGATAAGTTGACACATGCTCCTTTACTCCAACTTCCTGATTTTAATAAGACTTTTGAGCTTGAATGTGATGCTAGTGGAATTGGATTAGGAGGTGTGTTATTACAAGATGGCAAACCTGTTGCATACTTTTCCGAAAAATTGAGTGGGCCTAGTCTGAATTATTCTACTTATGATAAAGAATTATATGCTCTTGTTCGGACTTTAGAAACATGGCAACATTATTTATGGCCCAAAGAATTTGTTATACATTCTGATCATGAATCTTTGAAACATATTAAAAGTCAAGCTAAACTGAATCGTAGACATGCTAAATGGGTTGAATTCATTGAGACTTTCCCTTATGTCATTAAACACAAGAAGGGAAAAGAAAATGTTATTGCTGATGCATTGTCTCGCCGCTATACTATGCTTTCACAACTTGACTTCAAAATATTTGGTTTGGAGACCATCAAAGATCAATATGTGCATGATTTTGATTTTAAAGATGTAATGCAGAATTGTAAAGAAGGAAGAATGTGGAACAAGTTCGTCGTTAACGATGGATTTGTGTTTCGTGCTAACAAGCTATGCATTCCAGCTAGCTCCGTTCGTCTTTTGTTGTTGCATGAGGCGCATGGAGGAGGATTAATGGGACACTTTGGCGTGAAGAAGACGGAGGACGTACTTGCTACACATTTCTTTTGGCCAAAGATGAGACGGGATGTTGAGCGTTTTATTGCTCGCTGCACTACATGTCAAAAAGCTAAGTCACGACTCAATCCTCATGGTTTATATATGCCTTTGCCTGTACCTAGTGTTCCTTGGGAGGATATATCTATGGACTTTGTTTTAGGTTTACCTCGAACAAAGAAGGGGAGGGATAGCATATTTGTTGTCGTGGATAGATTCTCGAAAATGGCACACTTTATACCATGTCATAAAAGCGATGATGCTGTTAATGTTGCTGGTTTGTTCTTTCGTGAAATTATTTGCTTGCATGGTGTGCCAAATACTATTGTTTCAGATCGTGATACTAAATTTCTTAGCCACTTTTGGAGATGTTTATGGGCTAAGTTGGGGACTAAACTGCTTTTTAGTACTACTTGTCACCCCCAAACTGATGGACAAACTGAAGTAGTCAATAGAACGTTGTCTACTATGCTTAGGGCTGTTTTGAAGAATAATAAGAAAATGTGGGAGGAATGCTTGCCTCATATTGAATTTGCTTATAATCGTTCATTGCATTCTACTACTAAGATGTGCCCTTTTGAAGTTGTGTATGGTTTCCTACCTCGTGCACCTATTGATTTGTTGCCTCTTCCATCTTCGGAGAAGGTTAATTTTGATGCTAAACAATGTGCTGAATTGATTTTAAAAATGCATGAGTTAACTAAGGAAAATATTGAGCGTATGAATGCCAAATATAAACTTGCTCGAGATAAGGGTAGAAAACATGTTGTGTTTGCACCTGGAGATCTTGTTTGGTTACATTTGCGTAAGGATAGATTTCCTGATTTGCGCAAATCAAAGTTAATGCCACGTGCTGATGGTCCCTTTAAGGTGTTAGAGAAAATAAATGATAATGCATATAAACTTGAGCTGCCTGCAGATTTTGGGGTTAGTCCCACTTTTAACATTGCAGATTTGAAGCCTTATTTGGGTGAGGAAGATGATCTTCCGTCGAGGACGACTTCATTTCAAGAAGGGGAGGATGATGAGGACATCAATACAATTGTTACACCCACAGCCCCTGCTGCTATACATACTGGACCAATTACTAGAGCTCGTGCACGCCAACTAAATTACCAGGTACTTTCGTTTCTTGGTAATGATTCTAATGTTCATGAGAATATGATGCTGCCTAAATTGGATACATTTGTTTTGCTTACAAATGAAGGGCCTAGCTTGGAGAAGGATGAACATTGTATCAAGAACAAGCATGGAGATGATGGCATGCGCAAGGAGAACAAGAACGGAGTTACCAGTGATGATTTCAGGACTTTGAAGCCACCATAATGGGTGCATGAAGCCTTGGACGAAATATACAAGATGCCACTTCATAAATTTCGTCCCGAGGCTATTTTAGGTGCTGCGTCACCTTATTATTGGGCCAGGCCCATGTAATTTCGAAATACATAAGTATAGGCTATTTTTAGAGTCCGTATGTGTGGGGAAACAAGAGATAGGGTTGATTTCGGACCCCTCCACCAAGGGCCACGAAATTCTCCCCCTCTTCCTCCATATATACAGCCCTTAGGGCATCGTTTAGATTTTGGGATTTGTTTAGTTAAAAGTTAGCCAACGCAACTTCGTGTACTTCGTTTGTGTCCAACGACCAGACCAAGACCGCTTACGGATCCCCACCATTATCAATACCTCATATATATTTGCAATATTCAGATTGCTTTATCATATTCTTGCTCGTTCTTCGATTGCTTGCAGGAATAGACCTTCGTGGTCAGGCTGACCGTGCTTCCGGCATCGTCAGTAACCTCAGGAGATTGGTTTAGCGATTGTTAAGGCGCAACGTCGTGCACGTTTGTAGTCGGATCGTCAAAGTCGTCTCCACCAAATCGATAGTTATCATCTCATCGAAAGATCGGGACACCCTCGCCTCTATCACACCCCGCCTCTATCAAGTGGTATCAGATTTCCAGGTTGCTCGGTGAGATTTTACAGTTTTTTTTGTAGTTTAGATCGAGTCTGTTTTTCATACCTACAGTCCACGAAAAAGCCAAAAAAAATATGGTTAGTTCATCATATCTGAACCAATCTGAGCCTTTGCATAATCTTTTTAGGGTTTTGCTTTGTTGAATTTGCGGTTGCATCGTCGTGTCTAGTTGCTGGTCTTAGAGTCTAGTCTTTTAGAGTTTCGAGTTCTGGTCATAAGTTGTCACGCCGCCGCCGCACCATCATCATCGCCCCTGCCATCTACCACCACCGCTTATCCGCCACCGCTTCGAATCCGTATCCATATACCACCACCGCTGTCATATACCACCACCGCTGCCATCTACCGCCATATATCCACCACCAATCCGAGTTCTTGTCATATTAGGTTTGTTTTCGAGATCCATCTAGTTTCCGATTCGTGTTTCCTTGCTGGAGTAGGTTTCGGAAAAAAAAAAGAGTCCGGAAGCCACCCTCCGTTTAGGCCCAAAATTTTCGGAAAACGCACTTGACAAAAAAATTTCTGGCTATCCTAATTTTAGGTGTTTCAAAGCGTATTGAGACAGTCGCCGTTATAGAAAGTTTTTTTTGACCCGTTTCCAGTTTTTGGGTCCAGGCAGTCGAAAAAAAAAATTGGTCGAAAAAATTTCGTGCCCATCCTGTCAGTTTGACCTGGGAAGAGTTTTGAGACACTCGCCATTATAGTGATTTTTCGCAAAAAAAAAGAGCAGCGCAAAAAAAAGAGCAGTGCAAAAAAAAAGAGCGAAAAAAAAATTCCGGAGTGTGCTTTTCCCTTGTATACGTGCAGCGCCATGATTTTGTTAGTGTTCTAGGCTCGCGTCTCTAGCACGGTCTAGCCTAGGACCAGCACAGTATCGTCGTTGAGCGTTTATTCAACTTTGCATCTCTGAATTGATTATTGCTGACCCTTTTTGCTACCATATTATAAGCCTTCCCAGCTCCACATACATCTACGTCGTGCGTTTGACTCTCCCTGGTAATCGCTCTATCCAAGCTTTGAGAGTTTTGACTACAACGGTTGCCGATCACCACCTGCTGCTGGGTAAGAACTGGTAAGAATTTGAGGTTTGCTTGACGGGTTTGTTATACACCACCACCACTTCTTAGTAGTCTGTAGGATCATATTCTTGTGTGTTTCTATTTGCTGCTGACCATGGTAGGATCACAAGCCGATGAGACTGATTGGGAGAACCTGACGAATAAACAGCTACATGATAAATTTCAGCAAATAATGAGTGGACAGGTGCAAGATGTGTTAAACAGATTTGAAGAGGCCATGGAGAAGATAGATGGCATGGAGAAGACGTTCGAAACAAAGCTCGATAACAAGTTTAATGAATTGCTCGCGCGTCTTCCACCACCACCACCCGCTGCACCTAACGCACCTCTCCAACAACAATAACAACAACGACTACCTCCATGTCGCGAAACAGACCTCCGCCGAGCGAGCCGAGTCCCTCTTGCATTTGGCCAAACTGTTGGTGCTGTTGTTGATACTTCTGTGGCTCCTGCTGTTGATGCGGAGGATGATGAGTATGCGGGCGATTATGAGGATGAGGTTGATCAAAATCCGAACTACGTGCAGCCACCAGCACCACCACCAGCAGGTCGACCTCGGGTATATATTCGTAATGGTAGGCCTGCACCACCACCTCGGGTACGAGATGATGTCCATATTCCTAAACTGAAATTGAATATTCCACCATTTGAGGGTAGATATGTTCCTGATATATATCTTACTTGGGAGTTAGAAACTGAACAATGATTTACATGTTTACAATATCCTGAGGAGAGACGGGTTGCTGCTGCTATTTGTGCTTTCACTAGTTTTGCATGTGTATGGTGGTCTGAACATTGTAGATTATATCCTATTGCAACTACTTGGGCTGCTTTGAAAACTGCTATGCGTACGCATTGGGTTCCACCATATTATCAACGTGAGTTGCTTCAAAAATTGCAGCGTTTAAGACAAGGGAAAAATTCTGTAGAAGAATATTATCAGGAATTACAAGCTGGCATGATTAGATGTGGTATTGTTGAGGAGAATGAAGCTATGCTTGCACGTTTTCTGGGTGGATTAAATAGAGAGATTCAGACCATTCTAGACTATAAGGAGTATACTAATATCACACGTTTATTCCATCTTGCTTGTAAAGCTGAACGTGAAGTGCAGGATCGACAAGCATTGGCGCGAACTAACTTTTCTGCAGGACGACCTTCATCATGGACACCGCATGCATCTTCTACTTCAACTGCACCAGCACCTCAATCAGGTGCCTCCTCCAGTCGTGATACAATAAAACAGGCACAACCACCATTATCTGCCAAGAGCGCACCTGCCGGGCCTGCACAGAGTTCTTCTTCCATGGCATCAACAGGGCACACAAGTGATATTATTTGTCGTCGTTGTAAGGGAGGAGGTCATTATGCGAGAGAATGGAAATCTCCGCGTGTGATGATTGCTACTGCGGATGGTGGATATGAGTCCGCTAGTGACTATGATGAGGAGACTTTGGCTCTTATTACACGTGAAGAACATGGTGGAGATGATTCTGATCATGAGACGCAATACATGGCTCCTGAAGACGCTGACAGGTATGAATGTTTAGTTGCTCAACGTGTTTTGAGTGTGCAGGTCACACAAGCTGAGCAAAATCAGAGGCACAATTTGTTCCATACCAAGGGAGTTGTGAAGGAACGTTCTGTGCGCGTCATCATAGATGGAGGTAGTTGCAACAACTTGGCTAGCATGGAGATGGTGGAGAAGCTTTCTCTCACCACAAGACCACATCCACATCCTTACTACATCCAATGGTTCAACAACAGCGGCAAGGTTAAGGTAACACGTATTGTTCGTGTGCATTTTAGTATCTCTACATATGCTGATTATGTTGATTGTGATGTGGTACCTATGCAAGCATGTTCCTTATTACTTGGTAGACCATGGCAATTTGATAAAAATTCTGTACACCATGGTAGAAACAATCACTATACTCTTGTTCATAAGGATAAAAATATTACTTTGCTTCCTATGACTCCTGATTCCATGTTGAAAGATGATATTAATAGAGCTAATAAAGCAAAATAGGAGAAGAATAAGAGTGAAAATCAGATTGTGGCAAAAGAATTTGAGCAACAAATGAAGCCTAATAATAAACCATCTAGTGTTGCTTCTGAAATTAAATTGAAAAGTGCATGTTTATTTGCCACCAAATCTGATATTGATGAGCTAGATTTCAGCAAATCTGTTTGCTATGCTTTTGTGTGCAAAGAGGCATTATTTTCATTCGAGGACGTGCCTTCCTCTTTGCCTCCTGCTGTCACTAACATTTTGTAGGAGTTCACTGACGTCTTTCCACAAGACGTGCCACCGGGATTACCGCCTATTCGAGGGATTGAGCATCAGATTGACTTAATTCCCGGTGCTTCACTGCCAAACCATGCACCATACCGTACCAATCCAGAGGAGACGAAGGAGATTATGCGTCAAGTACAAGAGCTTCTCGACAAAGGTTATATACGCGAATCCCTTAGTCCTTGTGCTGTTCCTATTATTCTAGTGCCGAAAAAGGATGGTACATCACGTATGTGTGTTGATTGTAGAGGCATTAATAATATTACTATTTGTTATCGTCATCCTATTCCTAGGCTAGATGATATGCTTGATGAATTGAGTGGCTCTACAATATTCTCCATAGTTGATTTGCGTAGTGGATACCATCAAATTCGTATGAAATTGGGAGATGAATGGAAAACAACATTTAAAACTAAGTTTGGATTATATGAGTGGTTAGTCATGCCTTTTGGGTTAACTAATGCACCTAGTACTTTCATGAGATTAATGAACGAAGTTTTACGTGCTTTCATTGGACGATTTGTGGTAGTTTACTTTGATGACATATTGATTTATAGCAAATCTTTGGAAGAACATTTGGAACATTTATGTGCTGTTTTTATTGCTTTACGTGATGCATGTTTGTTTGGTAACCTTGGGAAGTGCACCTTTTGCACCGACCGAGTATCTTTTCTTGGCTATGTTGTTACTCCACAGGGAATTGAAGTTGATAAAGCCAAGATTGAAGCTATTGAGAGTTGGCCGCAGCCCAAAACGGTCACACATGTGAGGAGTTTTCTTGGCCTCGCTGGATTCTATAGGCGTTTTGTGAGAGATTTCAGCACCATTGCTGCACCTCTCAATGAGCTTACAAAGAAAGATGTGCCTTTTCTTTGGGGTACCGCACAGGAAGAAGCCTTCTCGGTATTGAAAGATAAGTTGACACATGCTCCTTTACTCCAACTTCCTGATTTTAATAAGACTTTTGAGCTTGAATGTGATGCTAGTGGAATTGGATTAGGCGGTGTGTTATTACAAGATGGCAAACCGGTTGCATACTTTTCTGAAAAATTGAGTGGGCCTAGTCTGAATTATTCTACTTATGATAAAGAATTATATGCTCTTATTCGGACTTTAGAAACATGGCAATATTATTTATGGCCCAAAGAACTTTTTATACATGCTGATCATGAATCTTTGAAACATATTAAAAGTCAAGCTAAACTGAATCGTAGACATGCTAAATGGGTTGAATTCATTGAGCCTTTTCCTTATGTCATTAAACACAAGAAGGGAAAAGAAAATGTTATTGCTGATGCATTGTCTCGCCGCTATACTATGCTTTCACAACTTGACTTCAAAATATTTGGTTTGGAGACCATCAAAGATCAATATGTGCATGATTTTGATTTTAAAGATGTAATGCAGAATTGTAAAGAAGGAAGAATGTGGAACAAGTTCGTCGTTAACGATGGATTTGTGTTTCGTGCTAACAAGCTATGCATTCCAGCTAGCTCCATTCGTCTTTTGTTGTTGCATGAGGCGCATGGAGGAGGATTAATGGGACACTTTGGCGTGAAGAAGACGGAGGACGTACTTGCTACACATTTCTTTTGGCCAAAGATGAGACGGGATGTTGAGCGTTTTATTGCTCGCTGCACTACATGTCAAAAAGCTAAGTCACGACTCAATCCTCATGGTTTATATATGCCTTTGCCTGTACCTAGTGTTCCTTGGGAGGATATATCTATGGACTTTGTTTTAGGTTTACCTCGAACAAAGAAGGGGAGGGATAGCATATTTGTTGTCGTGGATAGATTCTCGAAAATGGCACACTTTATACCATGTCATAAAAGCGATGATGCTGTTAGTGTTGCTGATTTATTCTTTCGTGAAATTATTCGCTTGCATGGTGTGCCAAATACTATTGTTTCAAATCGTGATACTAAATTTCTTAGCCACTTTTGGAGATGTTTATGGGCTAAGTTGGGGACTAAACTGCTTTTTAGTACTACTTGTCACCCCCAAACTGATGGACAAACTGAAGTAGTCAATAGAACGTTGTCTACTATGCTTAGGGCTGTTTTGAAGAATAATAAGAAAATGTGGGAGGAATGCTTGCCTCATATTGAATTTGCTGATAATCGTTCGTTGCATTCTTCTACTAAGATGTGCCCTTTTGAAGTTGTGTATGGTTTCCTACCTCGTGCACCTATTGATTTGTTGGCTCTTCCATCTTCGGAGAAGGTTAATTTTGATGCTAAACAATGTGCTGAATTGATTTTAAAAATGCATGAGTTAACTAAGGAAAACATTGAGCGTATGAATGCCAAATATAAACTTGCTGGAGATAAGGGTAGAAAACATGTTGTGTTTGCACCTGGAGATCTTGTTTGGTTACATTTGCGTAAGGATAGATTTCCTGATTTGCGCAAATCAAAGCTCATGCCACGGGCTGATGGTCCCTTTAAGGTGTTAGAGAAAATAAATGATAATGCATATAAACTTGAGCTGCCTGCAGATTTTAGGGTTAGTCCCACTTTTAACATTGCAGATTTGAAGCCTTATTTGGGTGAGGAAGATGAACTTCCGTCGAGGACGACTTCATTTCAAGAAGGGGAGGATGATGAGGACATCAATACAATTGTTACACCCACAGGCCCTGCTGCTATACATACTGGACCAATTACTAGAGCTCGCGCACGCCAACTAAATTACCAGGTACTTTCGTTTCTTGGTAATGATTCTAATGTTCATGAGAATATGATGCTGCCTAAATTGGATACATTTGTTTTGCTTACAAATAAAGGGCCTAGCTTGGAGAAGGATGAACATTGGAGCAAGAACAAGCATGGAGATGATGGCATGCGCAAGGGGAACAAGAACGGAGTTACAAGTGATGATTTCAGGACTTTGAAGCCACCATAATGGGCGCATGAAGCCTTGGACGAAATATACAAGATGCCACTTCATAAATTTCGTCCCGAGGTTATTATAGGTGCTGCGTCACCTTATTATTGGGCCAGGCCCATGTAATTTCGAAATACATAAGTATAGGCTATTTTTAGAGTCCGTATGTGTGGGGAAACAAGAGATAGGGTTGATTTCGGACCCCTCCACCAAGGGCCACGAAATTCCCCCTCTCTTCCTCCATATATACAGCCCTTAGGGCACCGTTTAGACTTTGGGTTTTGTTTAGATTAAAAGTTCGCCATAGCTGCAACTTCGCGTACTTCGTTTGTGTTCAACGACCAGACAAAGGCGTCACAGAACCCCACCTTGATCAATAAAGCTTTCATCTTATATTCGCAATATCCAGATTGCAATCTTAGTTTCTTTCTTGTTCTTCGTTTGCTCGCAGGAAACAGACCCTCGTGGTCAGGTTGATCGTGCTCCGGCGTGGTCAATAACCTCTCGGAGTTGGTTTAGCGATTGCTAAGGCGCGACGTCCTCGCACGTTCGTAGTCGGATCGTCAAAGTCGACTTCCACCAAAGCGATATCCATCATCTCATCGAAAGACGGGACACCTTTGCCTCTATCAGCACGTAGTGTTGATTTTGATCAACCTCATCCTCATAATCTCCCACATAATCATCCTCCTCCACATCAGCAGCAGGAGCCACAGAAGTATCAACAGCAGCACCAACAGTTTGGCCAAACGCAAGAGGAACACGGCTTGCTCGGCGGAGGTCTGCTTCGCGACGTGGAGGTAGTCGTTGTTGTTGTTGTTGGAGAGGTGCGTTAGGTGCAGCGGGTGGTGGTGGTGGAAGACGCGCGAGCAATTCATTAAACTTGTTATCGAGCTTTGTTTCGAACGTCTTCTCAAGGCCAGTGATCTTCTCCATGGCCTCTTCAAAATTGTTCTGATAGAGGCAAAGGTGTCCCGTCTTTCGATGAGATGATGGATATCGCTTTGGTGGCAGTCGACTTTGACGATCCGACTACGAACGTGCGAGGACGTCGCGCCTTAGCAATCGCTAAACCAACTCCGAGAGGTTATTGACCACGCCGGAGCACGATCAACCTGACCACGAGGGTCTGTTTCCTGCGAGCAAACGAAGAACAAGCAAGAAATTGAGATTGCAATCTGGATATTGCGAATATAAGATGAAAGCTTTATTGATCAAGGTGGGGTTCTGTGACGCCTTTGTCTGGTCGTTGAACACAAACGAAGTACGCGAAGTTGCAGCTATGGCGAACTTTTAATCTAAACAAAACCCAAAGTCTAAACGATGCCCTAAGGGCTGTATATATGGAGGAAGAGGGGGGAATTTCGTGGCCCTTGGTAGAGGGGTCCGAAATCAACCCTATCTCTTGTTTCCCCACACATACGGACTCTAAAAATAGCCTATACTTATGTATTTCGAAATTACATGGGCCTGGCCCAATAATAAGGTGACGCAGCACCTAAAATAGCCTCGGGACGAAATTTATGAAGTGGCATCTTGTATATTTCGTCCAAGGCTTCATGCACCCATTATGGTGGCTTCAAAGTCCTGAAATCATCACTTGTAACTCCGTTCTTGTTCCCCTTGCGCATGCCATCATCTCCATGCTTGTTCTTGCGCCAATGTTCATCCTTCTCCAAGCTAGGCCCTTCATTTGTAAGCAAAACAAATGTATCCAATTTAGGCAGCATCATATTCTCATGAACATTAGAATCATTACCAAGAAACGAAAGTACCTGGTAATTTAGTTGGCGTGCACGAGCTCTAGTAATTGGTCCAGTATGTATAGCAGCAGGGGCTGTGGGTGTAACAATTGTATTGATGTCCTCATCATCCTCCTCTTCTTGAAATGAAGTCGTCCTCGACGGAAGTTCATCTTCCTCACCCAAATAAGGCTTCAAATCTGCAATGTTAAAAGTGGGACTAACCCCAAAATCTGCAGGCAGCTCCAGTTTATATGCATTATCATTTATTTTCTCTAACACCTTAAAGGGACCATCAGCACGTGGCATTAACTTTGATTTGCGCAAATCAGGAAATCTATCCTTACGCAAATGTAACCAAACAAGATCTCCAGGTGCAAACACAACATGTTTTCTACCCTTATCTCCAGCAAGTTTATATTTAGCATTCATACGCTCAATGTTTTCCTTAGTTAACTCATGCATTTTTAAAATCAATTCAGCACGTTGTTTAGCATCAAAATTAACCTTCTCCGAAGATGGAAGAGGCAACAAATCAATAGGTGCACGAGGTAGGAAACCATACACAACTTCAAAAGGGCACATCTTTGTAGTAGAATGCAATGAACGATTATAAGCAAATTCAATATGAGGCAAGCATTCCTCCCACATTTTCTTATTATTCTTCAAAACAGCCCTAAGCATAGTAGACAACGTTCTATTGACTACTTCAGTTTGTCCATCAGTTTGGGGGTGACAAGTAGTACTAAAAAGCAGTTTAGTCCCCAACTTAGCCTGATGAGGACATCAATACAATTGTTACACCCACAGCCCCTGCTGCTATACATACTGGACCAATTACTAGAGCCCGTGCACGCCAACTAAATTACCAGGTACTTTCGTTTCTTGGTAATGATTCTAATGTTCATGAGAATATGATGCTGCCTAAATTGGATACATTTGTTTTGCTTACAAATGAAGGGCCTAGCTTGGAGAAGGATGAACATTGGAGCAAGAACAAGCATGGAGATGATGGCATGCGCAAGGGGAACAAGAACGGAGTTACAAGTGATGATTTCAGGACTTTGAAGCCACCATAATGGGTGCATGAAGCCTTGGACGAAATATACAAGATGCCACTTCATAAATTTCGTCCCGAGGTTATTATAGGTGCTGCGTCACCTTATTATTGGGCCAGGCCCATGTAATTTCGAAATACATAAGTATAGGCTATTTTTAGAGTCCGTATGTGTGGGGAAACAAGAGATAGGGTTGATTTCGGACCCCTCCACCAAGGGCCACGAAATTCCCCCCTCTTCCTCCATATATACAGCCCTTAGGGCATCGTTTAGACTTTGGGTTTTGTTTAGATTAAAAGTTCGCCATAGCTGCAACTTCGCGTACTTCGTTTGTGTTCAACGACCAGACAAAGGCATCACAGAACCCCACCTTGATCAATAAAGCTTTCATCTTATATTCGCAATATCCAGATTGCAATCTCAGTTTCTTGCTTGTTCTTCGTTTGCTCGCAGGAAACAGACCCTCGTGGTTAGGTTGATCGTGCTCCGGCGTGGTCGATAACCTCTCGGAGTTGGTTTAGCGATTGCTAAGGCGCGACGTCCTCGCACGTTCGTAGTCGGATCGTCAAAGTCGACTTCCACCAAAGCGATATCCATCATCTCATCGAAAGACGGGACACCCCGCCTCTATCATGAGGTTGATCAAAATCAGAACTACGTGCCACCACCAGCACGGCAACCACCAGGTCGTCCACATGCAAATAATGGCAATGGTAGGGCTCACCCTCAGGTACGAGATCATGACCATCTCCCTAAACTAAAATTGAATATTCCACCATTTGAGGGTACATATGTTCCTGATATATATCTTACTTGGGAGTTAGAAACTGAACAACGAATTACATGTTTACAATATCCCGAGGAGAGACGTGTTCCTGCTGCTGTTTGTGCATTCACTAGTTTTGCATGTGTTTGGTGGTCTGAGCATTGTAGATTATATCCTATTCCGGCTACTTGGGCTGCTTTGAAAACTGCTATGCGTACTCGTTGGGTTCCACCATATTATCAACGTGAATTACTTCAAAAATTGTAGCGCTTAAGACAGGGAAAAAATTCCGTAGAAGAATATTATCAGGAATTACAAACTGGCATGATTAGATGTGGTATTGTTGAGGAGAATGAAGCTATGCTTGGACATTTTATGGGTGGATTAAATAGAGAGATTCAGACGATTCTAGAGTATAAGGAGTATACTAATATCACTCGTTTATTCCATCTTGCTTGTAAAGCTGAACGTGAAGTGCAGGATCGACAGGCATTGGCGCGGACTAACTTTTCTGCAGGTCGACCTTCATCATGGACACCACGTGCATCATCTACTTCCACACGTTCTGCTACACCGGCGCCTCCGTCCGCTGCCACCTCCAACCGTGATACAATAAAGCAGGCACAACCACCACTATCTGCCAAGAGCACACCTTCTGGGCCTGCAAAGAGCTCTTCTTCATCCATGGCATCAACAGGGCAAACACATGATATTATTTGTCGACGTTGCAAGAGTGGAGGTCATTATGCGAGAGAATGCCCATCTAAGCATGTGATGATTGTTACTGAGGATGGTGGGTATGAGTCCGCTAGTGACTATGATGAGGAGACCTTGGCTCTTATTACACGTGAAGAACACGGTGGAGACGATTCTGATCATGAGACGCAATACATGGCTCCTGAAGATGCTGACAGGTATGAATGTTTAGTTGCTCAACGTGTTTTGAGTGTGCAAGTTACACAAGCTGAGCAAAATCAGAGGCATAATTTGTTCCATACAAAGGGAGTTGTGAAGGAACGTTCTGTTCGCGTGATCATAGATGGAGGGAGCTGCAATAACTTGGCTAGCATGGAGATGGTGGAGAAGCTATCTCTCACCACAAGACCACATCCACATCCTTACTACATCCAATGGTTCAACAACAGCGGCAAGGTTAAGGTAACATGTACTGTTCGTGTGCATTTTAGTATCTCTACATATGCTGATTATGTTGATTGTGATGTGGTACCTATGCAAGCATGTTCCTTATTACTTGGTAGACCATGGCAATTTGATAAAAATTCTGTACACCATGATAGAAACTGATAGAGGCGGGGGTGTCCCGATCTTTCAATGAGATGGTCACTATCGATTTGGTGGAGACGACTTTGACGATCCGACTACAAACGTGCACGACGTTTCGCCTTAGCAATCGCTAAACCAATCTCCTGAGGTTACTGACGATGCCGGAAGCACGGTCAGCCTGACCACGAAGGTCTATTCCTGCAAGCAATTGAAGAACGAGCAAGAATATGATAAAGCAATCTGAATATTGCAAATATATATGAGGTATTGATAATGGTGGGGATCCGGAAGCGGTCTTGGTCTGGTCGTTGGACACAAACGAAGTACACGAAGTTGCAATGGCTAACTTTTAACTAAACAAATCCCAAGGAAAAGCTACTAGATGGATCTACTTATATAGGAGCAAGGGGTGGCGGCCAAGGAGGTGGGAGGACGTCCCAAGGCAGCCTAAAACTAAATCTAGGTCGTACAAGGCCAATGGGCCCAAGTGGAGGTGATGTAACACCTTTGGACTTGTAGTTTGACACGGATTCTGCTGCAGCATCAGATTGTTTCGTCCACAACTCAACGCTCCGGACGAATTTGAAGGTGATTCCAATTGGGTTGGAAAGTTCACGAAATCTATTTTCCAACAAAAAAAGAATCACCCAATTCGGAGTCCGTATGAAAAACTTGTGTCTGTTTTGAGTCAGGTATGTCTGTGCAGTCCGAATCTGAATCCAGAACGTGAGAGACTTGGACTCTATCTTCTCTTGGGCCAAAAGTGACGTGAGAGAACTTTTTGGACAGCAAATAAACATCTCTTTCTTCCTTATCTTCATATGTGTATTGTACAAATGTCCCATACACATGCAATTAGACAAAACACAAAAGTGTGTGAAGTATTTTTGTTCTGGATAATATAAATAGATTATTGAATAGTTTGCACTAGAAATCACCTGACAAATATGCATATATGCAATATTTTTGGTCATATCCAAGGTAGTCATGTCCTCATCATCCTCCCCTTCTTGAAAATAAAGCCGTCCTCGGCGTTGGTTAATCTGAAATGTGGCTAACAAAAGAGACAAGGTGTACATGTTGTATATGTATATGTCATCCATTTTTACTTCCCTTGATTTTTGCATATATGACACATGAATAGATGAGTAACTTGCATAGTTCATAAAATCTAAAGCCAAAAAATTAGCACAAGAAGTAGAAGGCATGAAAATATTGCAACTCAGTTTGCACATATAAGTGAAGCTCTTATTCATTTCAAAAGATTGACAATGTTCATCATTAAACCATCCCAACATTGGTGAATAAACCTTACTTGCATCAAATTTACATGCTACAACATGCTTAAATAAGCAAACATGCAATAAGTCATTCAACACAGAATCATCACCAAGATTACAAGTCATATCAAAATGATTAAACATTAGTTCTTTTGCATCAATAGTTAATTCAATGGGTGCACTCAAAATTGTTGGTATTTCAGTTGTTTGATCACATGGCAAAGTCAAATTATCAACATAGTCCTCTAAAATAGGTGGTGTGATCAAAGTAGTGGGTAGCTCATCAGATGGTGCATTCAAATTGACAAGGCATTCATCATTCTCATGTAGAGATGGAAGATCAGTACCTTTGTCATTACCTCTTATGATCAACTCAGATGATGTAGCCACTCTCGGGGGCGATGTGTCACATGGTGGAGGTGATGTAGTCCTGACAACAACGGATGTGGTTGTCATAGTATGCCTAGTAGTTGAAGGAACAATCATATCAACTCTTGGAATGTGCACCGTGCGCTTGTTCTCCTCGTGGCCAACACGTCGTTTTATTTCCTGTTCAGCTTTGCAAGCAAGATGA
>NW_025228187.1:0-25407 GCF_018294505.1 Triticum aestivum | reverse complement strand
TTTTTTCTCTCTTTTTTTCTCCCTCTTTCCAAAACAAACTAGATAAGATGCAGATTGGATCAAGTGAAGATGTGAACGATCTCAACTATTATTATGACAATGAATGGTGGGTAGCACGTGGTGGAAATTGATGGATGGGTGGTGGACAGCGGAAGAGATAATGATGCAGCGGTGTCGTGACTAATGTGAACAGAACTCGAAACTCTAAACGAACTAGACACTAAGACCAGCAACTCGACACGACGATGCAATCGATAATTCAACTATGCAATCAATGAAAAGAAAATTGCAAAGGCTCAGACTGGCTTGGACCAAGGATGAATAGATCTAACTCTTTTTTGTGGCTTTTTCTTGGACAATAGGTAAGAAAATAAATCTAATCTAGGAAAACTGGAAATTCTCACCGAGCAACCTGAAAACTGATACCACTTGATAGAGGCGGGGGTGTCCCGATCTTTCGATGAGATGGTAACTATCGATTTGGTGGAGACGACTTTGACGATCCGACTACAAACGTGCACGACGTTTCGCCTTAGCAATCGCTAAACCAATCTCCTGAGGTTACTGACGATGCCGGAAGCACGGTCAGCCTGACCATGAAGGTCTATTCCTGCAAGCAATCGAAGAACGGGCAAGAATATGATAAAGCAATCTGAATATTGCAAATATATATGAGGTATTGATAATGGTGGGGATCCGAAAGCGGTCTTGGTCTGGTCGTTGGACACAAACGAAGTACACGAAGTTGCAATGGCTAACTTTTAACTAAACAAATCCCAAGGAAAAGCTACTAGATGGATCTACTTATATAGGAGCAAGGGGTGGCGGCCAAGGAGGTGGGAGGACGTCCCAAGGCAGCCTAAAACTAAATCTAGGTCGTACAAGGCCAATGGGCCCAAGTGGAGGTGATGTAACACCTTTGGACTTGTAGTTTGACACGGATTATGCTGCAGCATTAGATTGTTTCGTCCACAACTCAACGCTCCGGATGAATTTGAAGGTGATTCCAATTGGGTTGGAAAGTGCACGAAATCTAGTTTCCAACAAAAAAAAGAATCACCCAATTCGGAGTCCGTATGAAAAACTTGTGTGCGTTTTGAGTCAGGTATGTCTGTGCAGTCCGAATCTGAATCCAGAACGTGAGAGACTTGGACTCTATCTTCTCTTGGGCCAAAAGTGACGTGAGAGAACTTTTTGGACAGCAAATAAACATCTCTTTCTTCCTTATCTTCATATGTGGATTGTACAAATGTCCCATACACCTGCAATTAGACAAAACACAAAAGTGTGTGAAGTATTTTTGTTCTGGATAACATAAATAGATTATTGAATAGTTTGCACTAAAAATCACCTGACAAATATGCATATATGCAATATTTTTGGTCATATCCAAGGTAGTCATGTCCTCATCAGAAACAATCAGTATACTCTTGTTCATAACGATAAAAATATTACTTTGCTTCCCATGACTCCTGATTCCATTTTGAAAGATGATATTAATAGAGCTAATAAAGCAAAATAGGAGAAAAATAAAAGTGAAAATCAGATTGTGGCAAAAGAATTTGAGCAACAAATGCAGCCCAATAATAAACCATCTAGTGTTGCTTCTGAAATTAAATTGAAAAGTGCATGTTTACTTGCCACCAAATCTGATATTGATGATTTAGGATTTAGCAAATCTGTTTGCTATGCTTTTGTGTGCAAAGAGGCATTATTTTCATTCGAGGACGTGCCTTCCTCTTTGCCTCCTGCTGTCACTAACATTTTGCAGGAGTTCACTGACGTCTTTCCACAAGACGAGCCACTGGGATTACCACCTCTTCGAGGGATTGAGCATCAGATTGACTTAATTCCCGGTGCATCATTACCCAACCGTGCACCATACCGTACTAATCCAGAGGAGACGAAGGAGATTATGCGTCAAGTACAAGAACTACTCGACAAAGGTTATATACGCGAATCCCTTAGTCCTTGTGCTGTTCCTATCATTTTAGTGCCGAAAAAGGATGGCACGTCGCGTATGTGCGTTGATTGTAGAGGCGTTAATAATATTACTACTCGTTATCGTCATCCTATTCCTAGGCTAGATGATATGCTTGATGAATTGAGTGGCTCTACAATATTCTCCAAAGTTGATTTGCGTAGTGGATACCATCAAATTCGTATGCAATTGGGAGATGAATGGAAAACATCATTTAAAACTAAGTTTGGATTATATGAGTGGTTAGTCATGCCTTTTGGGTTAACTAATGCACCTAGTACTTTCATGAGGTTAATGAACGAAGTTTTACGTGCTTTCATTGGACGATTTGTGGTAGTTTACTTTGATGACATATTGATTTATAGCAAATCTTTGGAGGAACATTTGGAACATTTACGTGCTGTTTTTATTGCTCTACGTGATGCACGTTTGTTTGGTAACCTTGAAAACTGCACCTTTTGCACCGACCGAGTATCTTTTCTTGGCTATGTTGTTACTCCACAGGGAATTGAAGTTGATAAAGCCAAGATTGAAGCTATTGAGAGTTGGCTGCAGCCCAAAACGGTCACACAAGTGAGGAGTTTCCTTGGCCTCGCTGGTTTCTATAGGCGTTTTGTGAGAGATTTCAGCACCATTGATGCACCTCTCAACGAGCTTACAATGAAGGATGTGCCTTTTGTTTGGGGTACCGCACAGGAAGAAGCCTTCACGGTATTGAAAGATAAGTTGACACATGCTCCTTTACTCCAACTTCCTAATTTCAATAAGACTTTTGAGCTTGAATGTGATGCTAGTGGAATTGGATTAGGAGTTGTGTTATTACAAGATGGAAAACCTGTTGCATACTTTTCTGAAAAATTGAGTGGGCCTAGTCTGAACTATTCTAGTTATGATAAAGAATTATATGCTCTTGTTCGGACCTTAGAAACATGGCAACATTATTTATAGCCCAAGGAATTTGTTATACATTCTGATCATGAATCTTTGAAACACATTAAAAGTCAAGCAAAACTGAACCGTAGACATTCTGATCATGAATTCATTGAGACTTCCCCTTATGTCATTAAACACAAGAAGGGTAAAGAAAATGTTATTGCTGATGCCTTGTCTCGTCGTTATACTATGCTTTCACAACTTGACTTTAAAATATTTGGTTTGGAGACCATCAAAGATCAATATGTTCATGATGCTGAATTTAAAGATGTATTGCAGAATTGTAAGGAAGGGAGAACTTGGAACAAGTTCGTTCTTAACGATGGATTTGTGTTTCGTGCTAACAAGCTATGCATTCCAGCTAGCTCTGTTCGTCTTTTGTTGTTGCAGGAGGCGCATGGAGGAGGATTAATGGGACACTTTGGCGTCAAGAAGACGGAGGACGTACTTGCTACACATTTCTTTTGGCCAAAGATGAGACGGGATGTTGAGCGTTTTGTTGCTCGCTGCACTACATGTCAAAGAGCTAAGTCACGACTCAATCCTCATGGTTTATATATGCCTTTGCCTGTACCTAGTGTTCCTTGGGAGGATATATCTATGGACTTTGTTTTAGGTTTACCTCGAACAAAGAAGGGGAGGGATAGCATATTTGTTGTCGTGGATAGGTTCTCGAAAATGGCACACTTTATACCATGTCATAAAAGCGATGATGCTGTTAATGTTGCTGATTTGTTTTTTCGTGAAATTATTCGCTTACATGGTGTGCCAAATACTATTGTTTCAGATCGTGATACTAAGTTTCTTAGCCACTTTTGGAGATGTTTATGGGCTAAGTTGGGGACTAAGCTGCTTTTTAGTACTATTTGTCACCCCCAAACTGATGGACAAACTGAAGTAGTCAATAGAACATTGTCTACTATGCTTAGGGCTGTTTTGAAGAATAACAAGAAAATGTGGGAAGAATGCTTGCCTCATATTGAATTTGCTTATAATCGTTCATTGCATTGTACTACTAAGATGTGCCCTTTTGAAATAGTGTATGGTTTCCTACCTCGTGCACCTATTGATTTGTTGCCTCTTCCATCTTCAGAGAAGGTTAATTTTGATGCTAAACAACGTTCTGAATTGATTTTAAAAATGCATGAGTTAATTAAGGAAAACATTGAGCATATGAATGCTAAATATAAACTTGCTGGAGATAAGGGTAGAAAACATGTTGTGTTTGCGCCTGGAGATCTTGTTTGGTTACATTTACGTAAGGATAGATTTCCTGATTTGCGCAAATCAAAGCTAATGCCACGTCCTGATGGTCCTTTTAAGGTGTTAGAGAAAATAAATGATAATGCATATAAACTTGAGCTACCTGTAGATTTTGGGGTTAGTCCCACTTTTAACATTGCAGATTTGAAGCCTTATTTGGGTGAGGAAGATGAACATCCGTCGAGGACGACTTCATTTCAAGAAGGGGAGGATGATGAGGACATCAATACAATTGTTACACCCACAGCCCCTGCTGCTATACATACTGGACCAATTACTAGAGCTCGTGCACGCCAACTAAATTACCAGGTACTTTCGTTTCTTGGTAATGATTCTAATGTTCATGAGAATATGATGCTGCCTAAATTGGATACATTTGTTTTTCTTACAAATGAAGGGCCTAGCTTGGAGAAGGATGAACATTGGAGCAAGAACAAGCATGGAGATGATGGCATGCGCAAGGGAAACAAGAACGGAGTTACAAGTGATGATTTCAGGACTTTGAAGCCACCATAATGGGTGCATGAAGCCTTGGACGAAATATACAAGATGCCACTTCATAAATTTCGTCCCGAGGCTATTTTAGGTGCTGCGTCACCTTATTATTGGGCCAGGCCCATGTAATTTCGAAATACATAAGTATAGGCTATTTTTAGAGTCCGTATGTGTGGGGAAACAAGAGATAGGGTTGATTTCGGACCCCTCCACCAAGGGCCACGAAATTTCCCCCCCTCTTCCTCCATATATACAGCCCTTAGGGCATCGTTTAGACTTTGGGTTTTGTTTAGATTAAAAGTTCGCCATAGCTGCAACTTCGCGTACTTCGTTTGTGTTCAACGACCAGACAAAGGCGTCACAGAACCCCACCTTGATCAATAAAGCTTTCATCTTATATTCGCAATATCCAGATTGCAATCTTAGTTTCTTGCTTGTTCTTCGTTTGCTCGCAGGAAACAGACCCTCGTGGTCAGGTTGATCGTGCTCCGGCGTGGTCAATAACCTCTCGGAGTTGGTTTAGCGATTGCTAAGGCGCGACGTCCTCGCACGTTCGTAGTCGGATCGTCAAAGTCGACTTCCACCAAAGCGAAATCCACCATCTCATCGAAAGACGGGACACCTTTGCCTCTATCACAGGGGCTGTGGGTGTAACAATTGTATTGATGTCCTCATCATCCTCCCCTTCTCGAAATGAAGTCGTCCTCGACGGAAGTTCATCTTCCTCACCCAAATAAGGCTTCAAATCTGCAATGTTAAAAGTGGGACTAACCCCAAAATCTGCAGGCAGCTCAAGTTTATATGCATTATCATTTATTTTCTCTAACACCTTAAAGGGACCATCAGCACGTGGCATTAACTTTGATTTGCGCAAATCAGGAAATCTATCCTTACGCAAATGTAACCAAACAAGATCTCCAGGTGCAAACACAACATGTTTTCTACCCTTATCTCCAGCAAGTTTATATTTAGCATTCATGCGCTCAATGTTTTCCTTAGTTAACTCATGCATTTTTAAAATCAATTCAGCACGTTGTTTAGCATCAAAATTAACCTTCTCCGAAGATGGAGGAGGCAACAAATCAATAGGTGCACGAGGTAGGAAACCATACACAACTTCAAAAGGGCACATCTTAGTAGTAGAATGCAATGAACGATTATAAGCAAATTCAATATGAGGCAAGCATTCCTCCCACATTTTCTTATTATTCTTCAAAACAGCCCTAAGCATAGTAGACAACGTTCTATTGACTACTTCAGTTTGTCCATCAGTTTGGGGGTGACAAGTAGTACTAAAAAGCAGTTTAGTCCCCAACTTAGCCCATAAACATCTCCAAAAGTGGCTAAGAAATTTAGTATCACGACCTGAAACAATAGTATTTGGCACACCATGCAAGCGAATAATTTCACGAAAGAACAAATCAGCAACATTAACAGCATCATCGCTTTTATGACATGGTATAAAGTGTGCCATTTTCGAGAATCTATCCACGACAACAAATATGCTATCCCTCCCCTTCTTTGTTCGAGGTAAACCTAAAACAAAGTCCATAGATATATCCTCCCAAGGAACACTAGGTACAGGCAAAGGCATATATAAACCATGAGGATTGAGTCGTGACTTAGCTTTTTGACATGTGGTGCAGCGAGCAATAAAACGCTCAACATCCCGTCTCATCTTTGGCCAAAAGAAATGTGTAGCAAGTACGTCCTCCGTCTTCTTCACGCCAAAGTGTCCCATTAATCCTCCTCCATGCGCCTCCTACAACAACAAAAGACGAACGGAGCTAGCTGGAATGCATAGCTTGTTAGCACGAAACACAAATCCATCGTTAACGACGAACTTGTTCCACATTCTTCCTTCTTTACAATTCTGCATTACATCTTTAAAATCAGCATCATGCACATATTGATCTTTGATGGTCTCCAAACCAAATATTTTGAAGTCAAGTTGTGAAAGCATAGTATAGCGGCGAGACAATGCATCAGCAATAACATTTTCTTTTCCCTTCTTGTGTTTAATGACATAAGGAAAAGTCTCAATGAATTCAACCCATTTAGCATGTCTACGATTCAGTTTAGCTTGACTTTTAATATGTGATGAGGACATCAATACAATTGTTACACCCACAGCCCCTGCTGCTATACATACTGGACCAATTACTAGAGCTCGTGCACGCCAACTAAATTACCAGGTACTTTCGTTTCTTGGTAATGATTCTAATGTTCATGAGAATATGATGCTGCCTAAATTGGATACATTTGTTTTGCTTACAAATGAAGGGCCTAGCTTGGAGAAGGATGAACATTGGAGCAAGAACAAGCATGGAGATGATGGCATGGGCAAGGGGAACAAGAACGGAGTTACAAGTGATGATTTCAGGACTTTGAAGCCACCATAATGGGTGCATGAAGCCTTGGACGAAATATACAAGATGCCACTTCATAAATTTCGTCCCGAGGCTATTTTAGGTGCTGCGTCACCTTATTATTGGGCCAGGCCCATGTAATTTCGAAATACATAAGTATAGGCTATTTTTAGAGTCCGTATGTGTGGGGAAACAAGAGATAGGGTTGATTTCGGACCCCTCCACCAAGGGCCACGAAATTCTCCCCCTCTTCCTCCATATATACAGCCCTTAGGGCGTCGTTTAGACTTTGGGTTTTGTTTAGATTAAAAGTTCGCCATAGCTGCAACTTCGCGTACTTCGTTTGTGTTCAACGACCAGACAAAGGCGTCACAGAACCCCACCTTGATCAATAAAGCTTTCATCTTATATTCGCAATATCCAGATTGCAATCTTAGTTTCTTGCTTGTTCTTCGTTTGCTCGCAGGAAACAGACCCTCGTGGTCAGGTTGATCGTGCTCCAGCGTGGTCAATAACCTCTCGGAGTTGGTTTAGCGATTGCTAAGGCGCGACGTCCTCGCACGTTCGTAGTCGGATCGTCAAAGTCGACTTCCACCAAAGCGAAATCCATCATCTCATCGAAAGACGGGACACCTTTGCCCCTATCAATGTCACTTTTGGCCCAAGAGAAGATAGAGTCCAAGTCTCTCACGTTCTGGATTCAGATTCGGACTGCACAGACATACCTGACTCAGAACGCACATAAGTTTTTCATACGGACTCCGAATTGGGTGATTCTTTTTTTGTTGGAAACTAGATTTCGTGCACTTTCCAACCCAATTGGAATCACCTTCAAATTCGTCCGGAGCGTTGAGTTGTGGACGAAACAATCTGATGCTGCAGCAGAATCCGAGTCAAACTACAAGTCCAAAGGTGTTACATCACCTCCACTTGGGCCCATTGGCCTTGTACGACCTAGATTTAGTTTTAGGCTGCCTTGGGACGTCCTCCCACCTCCTTGGCCGCCACCCCTTGCTCCTATATAAGTAGATCCATCTAGTAGCTTTTCCTTGGGATTTGTTTGGTTAAAAGTTAGCCATTGCAACTTCGTGTACTTCGTTTGTGTCCAACGACCAGACCAAGACCGCTTACGGATCCCCACCATTATCAATACCTCATATATATTTGCCATATTCAGATTGCTTTATCATATTCTTGCTCGTTCTTCGATTGCTTGCAGGAATAGACCTTCGTGGTCAGGCTGACCGTGCTTCCGGCATCGTCAGTAACCTCAGGAGATTGGTTTAGCGATTGCTAAGGCGCAACGTCGTGCACGTTTGTAGTCGGATCGTCAAAGTCGTCTCCACCAAATCGATAGTTATCATCTCATCGAAAGATCGGGACAACTCGCCTCTATCAACCTTACCCTTGTACACGACATACGACGGCATCTCTATGCACAAGCCAAACAACAGACAATACATAAGCAATATGTAAGTATGCAACAAAAGGATCGGAAGAGAAAAGCAAGACATTAATAGCACGATTCATGGTCCTACTAATAAATAGCATCGATTACATCTAAGTTGAACGACTGTCCAAACCAAAGAGACATACGAATTCATTAAAGCATAATTACAACATGAGCCAATCAATGTTTCAGAACTACACATCACTACTTTCGACTCGACTCATCGGACAGGAACGTGGATGAAGCCGCCGTCTGTCGTGATGGTCATGAAATCGCGGTCGTTGTCACCCTGCATTTGTAGCAGTTCATCTATCTCACTGTTGGACGGTTGATATCTGAGGAAGAACTGCCCCGAGGTATGAAGGACATCTTGATGGATGATGTCCGTAAACTCCGACTGGATGCGAAAGAATTCTTGTCTGAGGTCCGCGTCCTGGACTGCCGACAAGCTCGTGGCCCAATCTTTGAGATTATTTGGTAGCAGAAGTTGATGATGGTCCCTTACGATCGCCCGCATGTGATGGAGGGCGTAGTAGGCATCCTTCTGGCCGCCAGGCGGCTGCTTGACGCAACAGAACTTCAAATTGTGTGAGAACATGTGCTTGCCGTACTTACGAACTGCCCTGGTGAAGGTGCCTCCAGATTTGGCGTAGGCGGGGAGAACATCATCAAAAACTTTCTTGACATTTGTGTAGTCTATCTTGGAGTTACGGTTCGGGTCTAAATACGTGGCCATGGAATATTTCGGGCTTAAGAGGATGAGTGTGCAATGTGTGTCACTGCACAGAACACGGAATGTTAGAAAAAAAAGAACGATCGAAATCTATGAAATCATATGTTATGGGGCGGTTAAGGGATGACTTACTCGGGAAAGTAAGCCACAAGGAAGTTATCCTTATCTGGGTTTGCCAGAATGACGCCTTCGAGGTGTGAACTCGCAACTTGGCGGTCCCCAGCGCTCCTCAAGTGCTCGGCACGCATGTAGAAGGGGTCGACTATCACGATGTCCGGGGTCTTGTCTCTAATTATCCGCATCTCCATACTCAGCGAAAACAGCCGAACGAAGGTGTAGTGTAGCGGATGAAGGTTAAACATAGCAAAGATGTCATCAAACCGCAGGACGATCGTACCCCCGATGTCGCCATCCACAAAGCCCTTGCCCTCTGGCACCTTGGCCACGAAAACCGGGTATGCCACATCCTTCTCTCTGAGACACCGCTTCTCCAAAGAAAGAACACTGTCGTGCAGACTCCGCATAGCACTGGTTGCAGCATTCAGCATATTTGGCGGTAGCATCACCCTACCCGCCACATGCACCCTCCTCGAGATATCCTTAGGTGAAGGTGGCCCGTCCTGAGCACGGATCGAACTCGGTGTCGGCTGGCTCGCACCAGCACCCTTGTTAGTCTTTCATTTCTGTCCCTTCTTCTTGATCTCCTGTAATGGGACCGAGTTCTACTCACAGACCGCCTTCTTGAGCGTGTTGGGGCTGATAATATTTCGCACCTCAGCTATCTGAGGCTCGGTGAAGGCGGGAGCTGGAGGTGTGTCCTGAGAACTGAACGCCAGACGACGCCTGTGTTGGATTTCTCCGCCGTACCAGCTAGATCGCGGTCGTCTTGGTTGGGTTCTTGAGAAAGAGGCCCGCAGAACTCGTCAGCGTACCCATGTTCGGCAAAGTACTTATCAACTTTCGTAAATGTACCGTCGTCGTTGTCATTGCCGTCCGGATCCTGTGCCATAGGACTGTCGAATCCTGTGCCATAGGGATGTCCGGCAGGTCTGATAGCGTTGCGGCGTTCTTGCCATGGCTTGGCGCCGGCACGACTGGCGGTCTTGTCTGTAGGGTGGTGTCCCCCGCCCCCAAATGAATCTGGCTCTTCGGCCAAAGCAGGGGCCAGTTTACGCAGGTGCTGAGGGTCATCCCATCTTCTTCGTCGGCCCTAGCGGGTCGAATCGGAGGTAACAGCTCGTCGCAGCCTGGCAGCACCCGAACCACTTCAACCCTATACATTGTGGGTGGCATCGGATTACCGTGGAACATGGGGTTGCCTGGTTGAACGATTCTGCCCTTGGCGACATCGACCAACTCGGCGCCCACGAAGTGGAGAAGAGTGCAAGGAACATCGGCGGTGCCCTGCGAAAACATGTACAGGGCGTCAGGGATGCCCAGTCAAAGGCAAGAAGATGAAGTCATCGGCCGAGAGGCTTGGTTACGGTGATGCCGTCGAGCTCAGCTAATGTCGAGGCACCGCCAACGACGGGTGTGCAACTGATGGAGGGGGCGCTTGCTGGCGAGGTGCCGGCCTGCGTACACCCGGGTGCATTAAGCTCCAATGCCCGTGCCGGCGCCGGAGACACGAATACCGCCTCCGCCGGAGACACCAATGGCGCCGCCGCCGGAGACACCAATGGCGCCGCCTGTGCGCTGTGCGAGTTGCTGGCCGTGAAGCTGGGAACCGGGTGATAGAGGCGAGTGATGAGGACATCAATACAATTGTTACACCCACAGGCCCTGCTGCTATACATACTGGACCAATTACTAGAGCTCGCGCACGCCAACTAAATTACCATGTACTTTCGTTTCTTGGTAATGATTCTAATGTTCATGAGAATATGATGCTGGCTAAATTGGATACATTTGTTTTGCTTACAAATAAAGGGCCAAGCTTGGAGAAGGATGAACATTGGAGCAAGAACAAGCATGGAGATGATGGCATGCGCAAGGGGAACAAGAACGGAGTTACAAGTGATGATTTCAGGACTTTGAAGCCACCATAATGGGCGCATGAAGCCTTGGACGAAATATACAAGATGCCACTTCATAAATTTCATCCCGAGGTTATTATAGGTGCTGCGTCACCTTATTATTGGGCCAGGCCCATGTAATTTCGAAATACATAAGTATAGGCTATTTTTAGAGTCCGTATGTGTGGGGAAACAAGTGATAGGGATGATTTCGGACCCCTCCACCAAGGGCCACGAAATTCCCCCCTCTTCCTCCATATATACAGCCCTTAGGGCATCGTTTAGACTTTGGGTTTTGTTTAGATTAAAAGTTCGCCATAGCTGCAACTTCGCGTACTTCGTTTGTGTTCAACGACCAGACAAAGGCGTCACAGAACCCCACCTTGATCAATAAAGTTTTCATCTTATATTCGCAATATCCAGATTGCAATCTCAGTTTCTTGCTTGTTCTTCGTTTGCTCGCAGGAAACAGACCCTCGTGGTCAGGTTGATCGTGCTCCGGCGTGGTCGATAACCTCTCGGAGTTGGTTTAGCGATTGCTAAGGCGCGACGTCCTCGCACGTTCGTAGTCGGATCGTCAAAGTCGACTTCCACCAAAGCGATATCCATCATCTGATCGAAAGACGGGACACCCCGCCTCTATCAAGTGGTATCAGATTTCCAGGTTGCTCGGTGAGATTTTACAGTTTTTTTTGTAGTTTAGATCGAGTCTGTTTTTCATACCTACAGTCCACGAAAAAGCCAAAAAAAATTAGGGTTAGTTCATCATATCCGAACCAATCTGAGCCTTTGCATAATCTTTTTAGGGTTTTGCTTTGTTGAATTTGCGGTTGCATCGTCGTGTCTAGTTGCTGGTCTTAGAGTCTAGTCTTTTAGAGTTTCGAGTTCTGGTCATAAGTTGTCATGCCGCCGCCGCACCATCATCATCGCCCCTGCCATCTACCACCACCGCTTATCCGCCACCGCTTCGAATCCGTATCCATATACCACCACCGCTGTCATATACCACCACCGCTGCCATCTACCGCCATATATCCACCACCAATCCGAGTTCTTGTCATATTAGGTTTGTTTTCGAGATCCATCTAGTTTCCGATTCGTGTTTCCTTGCCGGAGTAGGTTTCGAAAAAAAAAGAGTCCGGAAACCACCCTCCGTTTAGGCCCAAAATTTTCGGAAAACGCACTTGACAAAAAATTTTCTGGCTATCCTAATTTTAGGTGTTTCTAAGCGTATTGAGACAGTCGCCATTATAGAAAGTTTTTTTTGACCCGTTTCCAGTTTTTGGGTCCAGGCAGTCGAAAAAAAAAATGGTCGAAAAAATTTCGTGCCCATCCTGTCAGTTTGACCTGGGAAGAGTTTTGAGACACTCGACATTATAGTGATTTTTCGCAAAAAAAAAGAGCAGCGCAAAAAAAAAGAGCGAAAAAAATTTCCAGAGTGTGCTTTTCCCTTGTTTACGTGCAGCGCCGTGATTTTGTTAGTGTTCTAGGCTCGCGTCTCTAGCACGGTCTAGCCTAGGACCAGCACAGTACCGTCGTTGAGCGTTTATTCAACTTTGCATCTCTGAATTGATTATTGCTGACCCTTTTGGCTACCATATTATAAGTCTTCCCAGCTCCACATACATCTACGTCGTGCGTTTGACTCTCCCTGGTAATCGCTCTATCCAAGCTTTGAGAGTTTTGACTACAACGGTTGCCGATCACCACCTGCTGCTGGGTAAGAACTGGTAAGAATTTGAGGTTTGCTTGACGGGTTTGTTATACACCACCACTTCTTAGTAGTCTGTAGGATCATATTCTTGTGTGTTTCTATTTGCTGCTAACCATGGTAGGATCACAAGCCGATGAGACTGATTGGGAGAACCTAACGAACAAACAGCTACATGATAAATTTCAGCAAATGATGAGTGGACAGGTGCAAGATGTGTTAAACAGATTTGAAGAGGCCATGGAGAAGATAGATGGCATGGAGAAGACGTTCGAAACAAAGCTCGATAACAAGTTTAATGAATTGCTCGCGCGTCTTCCACCACCACAACCCGCTGCACCTAACGCACCTCTCCAACAACAACAACAACAACGACTACCTCCACGTCGCGAAACAGACCTCCGCCGAGCGAGCCGTGTCCCTCTTGCGTTTGGCCAAACTGTTGGTGCTGCTGTTGATACTTCTGTGGCTCCTGCTGTTGATGCGGAGGATGATGAGTATGCGGGCGATTATGAGGATGAGGTTGATCAAAATCCGAACTACGTGCAGCCACTAGGACCACCACCAGCAGGTCGACCTCAGGTATATATTCGTAATGGTAGGCCTGCACCATCACCTCAGGTACGAGATGATGTCCATATTCCTAAACTGAAATTGAATATTCCACCATTTGAGGGTAGATATGTTCCTGATATATATCTTACTTGGGAGTTAGAAACTGAACAACGATTTACATTTTTACAATATCCTGAGGAGAGATGGGTTGCTGCTGCTGTTTGTGCTTTCACTAGTTTTGCATGTGTATGGTGGTCTGAACATTGTAGATTATATCCTATTCCAACTACTTGGGCTGCTTTGAAAACTGCTATGCGTACGCGTTGGGTTCCACCATATTATCAACGTGAGTTGCTTCAAAAATTGCAGCGTTTAAGACAAGGGAAAAATTCTGTAGAAGAATATTATCAGGAATTACAAACTGGCATGATTAGATGTGGTATTGTTGAGGAGAATGAAGCTATGCTTGCATGTTTTCTGGGTGGATTAAATAGAGAGATTCAGACCATTCTCGACTATAAGGAGTATACTAATATCACTCGTTTATTCCATCTTGCTTGTAAAGCTGAACGTGAAGTGCAGGATCGACAAGCATTGGCGCGAACTAACTTTTCTGCAGGCCGACCTTCATCATGGACACCGCGTGCATCTTCTACTTCAACTGCACCAGCACCTCAATCAGGTGCCTCCTCCAGTCGTGATACAAGAAAACAGGCACAACCACCATTATCTGCCAAGAGCGCACCTGCCGGGCCTGCACAGAGTTCTTCTTCCATGGCATCAACAGGGCACACAAGTGATATTATTTGTCGTCGTTGTAAGGGAGGAGGTCATTATGAGAGAGAATGCAAATCTCCGTGTGTGATGATTGCTACTGCGGATGGTGGATATGAGTCCGCTAGTGACTATGATGAGGAGACTTTGGCTCTTATTACACGTGAAGAACATGGTGGAGATGATTCTGATCATGAGACGCAATACATGGCTCCTGAAGACGCTGACAGGTATGAATGTTTAGTTGCTCAACGTGTTTTGAGTGTGCAGGTCACACAAGCTGAGCAAAATTAGAGGCACAATTTGTTCCATACCAAGGGAGTTGTGAAGGAACGTTCTGTGCGCGTCATCATAGACGGAGGTAGTTGCAACAACTTGGCTAGCATGGAGATGGTGGAGAAGCTTTCTCTCACCACAAGACCACATCCACATCCTTACTACATCCAATGGTTCAACAACAGCGGCAAGGTTAAGGTAACACGTACTGTTCGTGTGCATTTTAGTATCTCTACATATGCTGATTATGTTGATTGTGATGTGGTACCTTTGTGATATAGGCAAAGGTGTCCCGTCTTTCGATGAGATGATGGATATCGCTTTGGTGGAAGTCGACTTTGACGATCCGACTACGAACGTGCGAGGACGTCGTGCCTTAGCAATCGCCAAACCAACTCCGAGAGGTTATTGACCACGCCGGAGCACGATCAACCTGACCACGAGGGTCTGTTTCCTGCGAGCAAACGAAGAACAAGCAAGAAACTAAGATTGCAATCTGGATATTGTGAATATAAGATGAAAGCTTTATTGATCAAGGTGGGGTTCTGTGACGCCTTTGTCTGGTCGTTGAACACAAACGAAGTACGCGAAGTTGCAGCTATGGCGAACTTTTAATCTAAACAAAACCCAAAGTCTAAACGGCGCCCTAAGGGCTGTATATATGGAGGAAGAGAGGGGGAATTTCGTGGCCCTTGGTGGAGGGGTCCGAAATCAACCCTATCTCTTGTTTCCCCACACATACGGACTCTAAAAATAGCCTATACTTATGTATTTCGAAATTACATGGGCCTGGCTGATAGAGGCGAGGGTCCCGATCTTTCGATGAGATGATGGATATCGCTTTGGTGGAAGTCGACTTTGACGATCCGACTACGAACGTGCGAGGACGTCGCGCCTTAGCAATCGCTAAACCAACTCCGAGAGGTTATTGACCACGCCGGAGCACGATCAACCTGACCACGAGGGTCTGTTTCCTGCGAGCAAACGAAGAACAAGCAAGAAACTAAGATTGCAATCTGGATATTGCGAATATAAGATGAAAGCTTTATTGATCAAGGTGGGGTTCTGTGACGCCTTTGTCTGGTCGTTGAACACAAACGAAGTACGCGAAGTTGCAGCTATGGCGAACTTTTAGTCTAAACAAAACCCAAAGTCTAAACGATGCCCTAAGGGCTGTATATATGGAGGAAGAGGGGGGAATTTCGTGGCCCTTGGTGGAGGGGTCCGAAATCAACCCTATCTCTTGTTTCCCCACACATACGGACTCTAAAAATAGTCTATACTTATGTAGTTCGAAATTACATGGGCCTGGCCCAATAATAAGGTGACGCAGCACCTAAAATAGCCTCGGGACGAAATTTATGAAGTGGCATCTTGTATATTTCGTCCAAGGCTTCATGCACCCATTATGGTGGCTTCAAAGTCCTGAAATCATCACTTGTAACTCCGTTCTTGTTCCCCTTGCGCATGCCATCATCTCCATGCTTGTTCTTGCTCCAATGTTCATCCTTCTCCAAGCTAGGCCCTTCATTTGTAAGCAAAACAAATGTATCCAATTTAGGCAGCATCATATTCTGATGAACATTAGAATCATTACCAAGAAACGAAAGTACCTGGTAATTTAGTTGGCGTGCACGAGCTCTAGTAATTGGTCCAGTATGTATAGCAGCAGGGGCTGTGGGTGTAACAATTGTATTGATGTCCTCATCATCCTCCCCTTCTTGAAATGAAGTCGTCCTCGACGGAAGTTCATCTTCCTCACCCAAATAAGGCTTCAAATCTGCAATGTTAAAAGTGGGACTAACCCCAAAATCTGCAGGCAGCTCAAGTTTATATGCATTATCATTTATTTTCTCTAACACCTTAAAGGGACCAGCAGCACGTGGCATTAACTTTGATTTGCGCAAATCAGGAAATCTATCCTTACGCAAATGTAACCAAACAAGATCTCCAGGTGCAAACACAACATGTTTTCTACCCTTATCTCCAGCAAGTTTATATTTAGCATTCATACGCTCAATGTTTTCCTTAGTTAACTCATGCATTTTTAAAATCAATTCAGCACGTTGTTTAGCATCAAAATTAACCTTCTCCGAAGATGGAAGAGGCAACAAATCAATAGGTGCACGAGGTAGGAAACCATACACAACTTCAAAAGGGCACATCTTAGTAGTAGAATGCAATGAACGATTATAAGCAAATTCAATATGAGGCAAGCATTCCTCCCACATTTTCTTATTATTCTTCAAAACAGCCCTAAGCATAGTAGACAACGTTCTATTGACTACTTCAGTTTGTCCATCAGTTTGGGGGTGACAAGTAGTACTAAAAAGCAGTTTAGTCCCCAACTTAGCCCATAAACATCTCCAAAAGTGGCTAAGAAATTTAGTATCACGACCTGAAACAATAGTATTTGGCACACCATGCAAGCGAATAATTTCACGAAAGAACAAATCAGCAACATTAGCAGCATCATCGCTTTTATGACATGGTATAAAGTGTGCCATTTTCGAGAATCTATCCACGACAACAAATATGCTATCCCTCCCCTTCTTTGTTCGAGGTAAACCTAAAACAAAGTCCATAGATATATCCTCCCAAGGAACACTAGGTACAGGCAAAGGCATATATAAACCATGAGGATTGAGTCGTGACTTAGCTTTTTGACATGTAGTGCATCGAGCAATAAAACGCTCAACATCCCGTCTCATCTTTGGCCAAAAGAAATGTGTAGCAAGTACGTCCTCCGTCTTCTTCACGCCAAAGTGTCCCATTAATCCTCCTCCATGCGCCTCCTGCAACAACAAAAGACGAACGGAGCTAACTGGAATGCAGAGCTTGTTAGCACGAAACACAAATCCATCATTAACGACGAACTTGTTCCACATTCTTCCTTCTTTACAATTCTGCATTACATCTTTAAAATCAGCATCATGCACATATTGATCTTTGATGGTCCCCAAACCAAATATTTTGAAGTCAAGCTGTGAAAGCATAATATAGTGGCGAGACAATGCATCAGCAATAACATTTTCTTTTCCCTTCTTGTGTTTAATGACATAAGGAAAAGTCTCAATGAATTCAACCCATTTAGCATGTCTACGATTCAGTTTAGCTTGACTTTTAATATGTTTCAAAGATTCATGATCAGAATGTATAACAAATTCTTTGGGCCATAAATAATGTTGCCATGTTTCTAAAGTCCGAACAAGAGCATATAATTCTTTATCATAAGTAGAATAATTCAGACTAAGCCCACTCAATTTTTCAGAAAAGTATGCAACAGGTTTGCCATCTTTTAATAACACACCGCCTAATCCAATTCCACTAGCATCACATTCAAGCTCAAAAGTCTTATTAAAATCAGGAAGTTGGAGTAAAGGAGCATGTGTCAACTTATCTTTCAATACCGAGAAGGCTTCTTCCTGTGCGGTACCCCAAAGAAAAGGCACATCTTTCTTTGTAAGCTCATTGAGAGGTGCAGCAATGGTGCTGAAATCTCTCACAAAACGCCTATAGAATCCAGCGAGGCCAAGAAAACTCCTCACTTGTGTGACCGTTTTGGGTTGCGGCCAACTCTCAATAGCTTCAATCTTGGCTTTATCAACTTCAATTCCCTGTGGAGTAACAACATAGCCAAGAAAAGATACTCGGTCGGTGCAAAAGGTGCACTTCCTGATAGAGGCCAAGGTGTCCCGTCTTTCGATGAGATGGTGGATTTCGCTTTGGTGGAAGTCGACTTTGACGATCCGACTACGAACGTGCGAGGACGTCGCGCCTTAGCAATCGCTAAACCAACTCCGAGAGGTTATTGACCACGCCGGAGCACGATCAACCTGACCACGAGGGTCTGTTTCCTGCGAGCAAACGAAGAACAAGCAAGAAACTAAGATTGCAATCTGGATATTGCGAATATAAGATGAAAGCTTTATTGATCAAGGTGGGGTTCTGTGACGCCTTTGTCTGGTCGTTGAACACAAACGAAGTACGCGAAGTTGCAGCTATGGCGAACTTTTAATCTAAACAAAACCCAAAGTCTAAACGATGCCCTAAGGGCTGTATATATGGAGGAAGAGGGGGGAATTTCGTGGCCCCTGATGGAGGGGTCCGAAATCAACCCTATCTCTTGTTTCCCCACACATACGGACTCTAAAAATAGCCTATACTTATGTATTTCGAAATTACATGGGCCTGGCCCAATAATAAGGTGACGCAGCACCTAAAATAGCCTCGGGACGAAATTTATGAAGTGGCATCTTGTATATTTCGTCCAAGGCTTCATGCACCCATTATGGTGGCTTCAAAGTCCTGAAATCATCACTTGTAACTCCGTTCTTGTTCCCCTTGCGCATGCCATCATCTCCATGCTTGTTCTTGCTCCAATGTTCATCCTTCTCCAAGCTAGGCCCTTCATTTGTAAACAAAACAAATGTATCCAATTTAGGCAGCATCATATTCTCATGAACATTAGAATCATTACCAAGAAACGAAAGTACCTGGTAATTTAGTTGGCGTGCACGAGCTCTAGTAATTGGTCCAGTATGTATAGTAGCAGGGGCTGTGGGTGTAACAATTGTATTGATGTCCTCATCAGTACCACATCACAATCAACATAATCAGCATATGTAGAGATACTAAAATGCACACGAACAGTACGTGTTACCTTAACCTTGCCGCTGTTGTTGAACCATTGGATGTAGTAAGGATGTGGATGTGGTCTTGTGGTGAGAGAAAGCTTCTCCACCATCTCCATGCTAGCCAAGTTGTTGCAGCTCCCTCCGTCTATTATGACGCGCACAGAACGTTCCTTCACAACTCCCTTGGTATGGAACAAATTGTGCCTCTGATTTTGCTCAGCTTGTGTGACCTACACACTCAAAACACGTTGAGCAACTAAACATTCATACCTGTCAGCGTCTTCAGGAGCCATGTATTGCGTCTCATGATCAGAATCATCTCCACCATGTTCTTCACGTGTAATAAGAGCCAATGTCTCCTCATCATAGTCACTAGCGGACTCATATCCACCAACCGCGGTAGCAATCATCACACGCGGAGATTTGCATTCCCTCGCATAATGACCTCCTCCCTTACAACGACGACAAATAATATCACTTGTGTGCCCTGTTGATGCCATGGAAGAAGAAGAACGCTGTGCAGGCCCCGCAGGTGCGCTCTTGGCAGATAATGGTGGTTGTGCCTGTTTTCTTGTATCACGGCTGGAGGTGGCACCGGATGGAGGTGCTGGTGCAGTTGAAGTAGAAGATGCACGTGGTGTCCATGATGAAGGTCGGCCTGCAGAAAAGTTAGTTCGCCCCAATGCTTGTCGATCCTGCACTTCACGTTCAGCTTTACAAGCAAGATGGAATAAAGAGTGATATTAGTATACTCCTTATAGTCTAAAATGGTCTGAATCTCTCTATTTAATCCACCCAGAAAACGTGCAAGCATAGCTTCATTCTCCTCAACAATACCACATCTAATCATGCCAGTTTGTAATTCCTGATAATATTCTTCTACAGAATTTTTCCCTTGTCTTAAACGCTGCAATTTTTGAAGCAATTCACGTTGATAATATGGTGGAACCCAACGCGTACGCATAGCAGTTTTCAAAGCAGCCCAAGAAGTTGGAATAGGATATAATCTACAATGTTCAGACCACCATACACATGCAAAACTAGTGAAAGCACACACAGCAGCAGCAACTCGTCTCTCCTCAGGATATTGTAAACATGTAAATCGTTGTTCAGTTTCTAACTCCCAAGTAAGATATATATCAGGAACATATCTACCCTCAAATGGTGGAATATTCAATTTCAGTTTAGGAATATGGACATCATCGCGTACCTGAGGTGGTGGTGCAGGCCTACCATTACGAATATATACCTGAGGTCGACCTGCTGGTGGTGGTACAGGTGGCTGCACGTAGTGTTGATTTTGATCAACCTCATCCTCATAATCTCCCACATAATCATCCTCCTCCGCATCAGCAGCAGGAGCCACAGAAGTATCAACAGCAGCACCAACAGTTTGGCCAAACGCAAGAGGAACACGGCTTGCTCGGCGGAGGTCTGCTTCGCGACGTGGAGGTAGTCGTCGTTGTTGTTGTTGGAGAGGTGCGTTAGGTGCAGCGGGTGGTGGTGGTGGAAGACGCGCGAGCAATTCATTAAACTTGTTATCGAGCTTTGTTTCGAACGTCTTCTCAAGGCCAGTGATCTTCTCCATGGCCTCTTCAAAATTGTTCAGCACATCTTGCACCTGTTCAGTCATCATTTGCTGAAACTTATCATGAAGCTCCTTGTTCGATAAATTCTCCCAGTCAATCTCGTCGGCTTGTGATCCTGGCATGGTTAGCAGCAATAGAAACACACAAGAATATGATCCTACAGACTACGAACAAGTGGTGGTGGTGGGTGTCACAAATCCGTCAAGCAAATCTCAAATTCTTACCAATTCTTACCCAGCAGCAGGCGGTGATCGGCAACCGTTGTAGTCAAAAACTCTCAAAGCTTGGATAGAGCGATTACCAGGGAGAGTCAAACACACGACGTAGATGTATGTGGAGCTGGGAAGGCTTATAATATGGTAGCAAAAAGGGTCAGCAATAATCAATTCAGAGATGCAAAGTTGAATAAACGCTCAACGACGGTACTGTGCTGGTCCTAGGCTAGACTGTGCTAGAGACGCGAGCCTAGAACACTAACAAAATCACGGCGCGGCACGTAAACAAGGGAAAAGCACACTCTGAATTTTTTTTTCGCTCTTTTTTTTTGCGCTCTTTTTTTTTGCGCTGCTTTTTTTTTGCGAAAAATCACTATAATGGCGAGTGTCTCAAAACTCTTCCTAGCTCAAACTGACAGGATGGGCACGAAATTTTTTCGACCAATTTTTTTTTTCGACTGCCCGGACCCAAAAACTGGAAACGGGTCAAAAAAAACTTCCTATAATGGCACCTGTCTCAAAACACTCAGAAACACCTAAAAATAGGATAGCCAGAAATTTTTTCGAAAAATGCGTTTTCGAAAAATTTTGGGCCTAAACGGAGCGTGGCTACCCGACTCTTTTTTTTTCCGAAACCTACTCCGGCAAGGAAACACGAATCGGAAACTAGATGGATCTCGAAAACAAACCTAATAAGCAAGGAACTCGGATTGGTGGTGGATATATGGTGGTGGTATATGGCAGCGGTGGTAGTATATGGATATGGATCGGTGGTGGTATATGGACACGGATTGGTGGTGGTATATGGATACGGATTCGGAGCGGTGGTGGTAGATGGCAGGGGCGATGATGATGGTGTGGCGACGGCGTGACAACTTGTGAACAGAACTCGAAACTCTAAAAGACTAGACGCTAAGACCAGCAACTGAACACGACGATGCAACCGCAAATTCAACAAAGCAAATACAGAAAAGATTATGCAAGGCTCAGATTGGTTCGGATGGGATGAACTAACCCTAAATTTTTTTTTTGGCTTTTTCGTGGACTATAGGTATGAAGAACAGACTCGATCTAAACTACGAAAAACTGTAAAATCTCACCGAGCAACCTGGAAATCTGATACCACTTGATAGAGGCGAGGGTCCCGATCTTTCGATGAGATGATGGATATCGCTTTGGTGGAAGTCGACTTTGACGATCCGACTAGGAACGTGCGAGGACGTCGCGCCTTAGCAATCGCTAAACCAACTCCGAGAGGTTATTGACCACGCCGGAGCACGATCAACCTGACCACGAGGGTCTGTTTCCTGCGAGCAAACGAAGAACAAGCAAGAAACTAAGATTGCAATCTGGATATTGCGAATATAAGATGAAAGCTTTATTGATCAAGGTGGGGTTCTGTGACGCCTTTGTCTGGTCGTTGAACACAAACGAAGTACGCGAAGTTGCAGCTATGGCGAACTTTTAGTCTAAACAAAACCCAAAGTCTAAACGATGCCCTAAGGGCTGTATATATGGAGGAAGAGGGGGGAATTTCGTGGCCCTTGGTGGAGGGGTCCGAAATCAACCCTATCTCTTGTTTCCCCACACATACGGACTCTAAAAATAGTCTATACTTATGTAGTTCGAAATTACATGGGCCTGGCCCAATAATAAGGTGACGCAGCACCTAAAATAGCCTCGGGACGAAATTTATGAAGTGGCATCTTGTATATTTCGTCCAAGGCTTCATGCACCCATTATGGTGGCTTCAAAGTCCTGAAATCATCACTTGTAACTCCGTTCTTGTTCCCCTTGCGCATGCCATCATCTCCATGCTTGCTCTTGCTCCAATGCTCATCCTTCTCCAAGCTAGGCCCTTCATTTGTAAGCAAAACAAATGTATCCAATTTAGGCAGCATCATATTCTCATGAACATTAGAATCATTACCAAGAAACGAAAGTACCTGGTAATTTAGTTGGCGTGCACGAGCTCTAGTAATTGGTCCAGTATGTATAGCAGCAGGGGCTGTGGGTGTAACAATTGTATTGATGTCCTCATCACTGGCCCAATAAAAAGGTGACGCAGCACCTATAATAGCCTCGGGACGAAATTTATGAAGTGGCATCTTGTATATTTCGTCCAAGGCTTCATGCACCCATTATGGTGGCTTCAAAGTCCTGAAATCATCACTTGTAACTCCGTTCTTGTTCCCCTTGTGCATGGCATCATCTCCATGCTTGTTCTTGCTCCAATGTTCATCCTTCTCCAAGCTAGGCCCTTCATTTGTAAGCAAAACAAATGAATCCAATTTAGGCAGCATCATATTCTCATGAACATTAGAATCATTACCAAGAAACGGAAGTACCTGATAATTTAATTGGCGTGCGCGAGCTCTAGTAATTGGTCCCGTATATGTAGCAGTAGGGGCTGTGGGTGTAACAATGGTATTGATGTCCTCATCATCCTCCCCTTCTTGAAATGAAGTCGTCCTCGACGGAAACTCATCTTCCTCACCCAAATAAGGCTTCAAATCTGCAATGTTAAAAGTGGGACTAACCCCAAAATCTGCAGGCAGCTCAAGTTTATATGCATTATCATTTATTTTCTCTAACACCTTAAAGGGACCATCAGCACGTGGCATTAGCTTTGATTTGCGCAAATCAGGAAATCTATCCTTACGCAAATGTAACCAAACAAGATCTCCAGGTGCAAACACAACATGTTTTCTACCCTTATCTCCAGCAAGTTTATATTTAGCATTCATATGCTCAAAGTTTTCATTAGTTAACTCATGCATTTTTAAAATCAATTCAGCACGTTGTTTAGCATCAAAATTAACCTTCTCCGAAGATGGAAGAGGCAACAAATCAATAGGTGCACGAGGTAGGAAACCATACACAACTTCAAAAGGGCACATCTTAGTAGTAGAATGCAATGAATGATTATAAGCAAATTCAATATGAGGCAAGCATTCCTCCCACATTTTCTTATTACTCTTCAAAAGAGCCCTAAGCATAGTAGACAATGTTCTATTGACTACTTCAGTTTGTCCATCAGTTTGGGGGTGACAAGTAGTACTAAAAAGCAGTTTAGTCCCCAACTTAGCCCATAAACATCTCCAAAAGTGGCTAAGAAATTTAGTATCACTATCTGAAACAATAGTATTTGGCACACCATGCAAGCGAATAATTTCACGAAAGAACAAATCAGCAACATTAACAGCATCATCGCTTTTATGACATGGTATAAAGTGTGCCATTTTCGAGAATCTATCCACGACAACAAATATGCTATCCCTCCCCTTCTTTGTTTGAGGTAAACCTAAAACAAAGTCCATAGATATATCCTCCCAAGGAACACTAGGTACAGGCAAAGGCATATATAAACCATGAGGATTGAGTCGTGACTTAGCTTTTTGACATGTAGTGCATCGAGCAATAAAACGCTCAACATCCCGTCTCATCTTTGGCCAAAAGAAATGTGTAGCAAGTACGTCCTCCGTCTTCTTCACGCCAAAGTGTCCCATTAATCCTCCTCCATGCGCCTCCTGCAACAACAAAAGACGAACGGAGCTAACTGGAATGCAGAGCTTGTTAGCACGAAACACAAATCCATCATTAACGACGAACTTGTTCCACATTCTTCCTTCTTTACAATTCTGCATTACATCTTTAAAATCAGCATCATGCACATATTGATCTTTGATGGTCCCCAAACCAAATATTTTGAAGTCAAGCTGTGAAAGCATAATATAGTGGCGAGACAATGCATCAGCAATAACATTTTCTTTTCCCTTCTTGTGTTTAATGACATAAGGAAAAGTCTCAATGAATTCAACCCATTTAGCATGTCTACGATTCAGTTTAGCTTGACTTTTAATATGTTTCAAAGATTCATGATCAGAATGTATAACAAATTCTTTGGGCCATAAATAATGTTGCCATGTTTCTAAAGTCCGAACAAGAGCATATAATTCTTTATCATAAGTAGAATAATTCAGACTAAGCCCACTCAATTTTTCAGAAAAGTATGCAACAGGTTTGCCATCTTTTAATAACACACCGCCTAATCCAATTCCACTAGCATCACATTCAAGCTCAAAAGTCTTATTAAAATCAGGAAGTTGGAGTAAAGGAGCATGTGTCAACTTATCTTTCAATACCGAGAAGGCTTCTTCCTGTGCGGTACCCCAAAGAAAAGGCACATCTTTCTTTGTAAGCTCATTGAGAGGTGCAGCAATGGTGCTGAAATCTCTCACAAAACGCCTATAGAATCCAGCGAGGCCAAGAAAACTCCTCACTTGTGTGACCGTTTTGGGTTGCGGCCAACTCTCAATAGCTTCAATCTTGGCTTTATCAACTTCAATTCCCTGTGGAGTAACAACATAGCCAAGAAAAGATACTCGGTCGGTGCAAAAGGTGCACTTCC